>NC_022019.1:34880821-34896649 GCF_000317375.1 Microtus ochrogaster
CCAGCCTGGTCTACAAGAGCTAGTTCCAGGACAGGCTCCAAAGCTACAGAGAAACCCTGTCTCGAAAAACCAAAAAAAAAAAAAAAAACCCAAAAAACCAAACTGTTTCTTCTCACATAAGCCATGGTCACTCTTTCCCCAAGAGTGTGAGGCCTAGAAGGCTGGGAAGCTCGTGGAGTTTCTCTCCTCGCATTCAGTGGTTAACACGAAGTTGGCTAAGAGAACGGTCACTGAATAAATGGCACTGAGTGAGTGACAGAGAGAAACCATCATAGATAATTTAGAAACAAACAAACAAAACATCCTGGTAGGCCAGACAGAGATGCAGATGGAATCTATTTGTTAATTGGGCAGCTTAACTCTTCTGGTGTAGTGCGTCGGAACTCTGTATTTGCAGAATGGAATAAAGTTAGTCTCTTGTGGCATTTAACTGGTTGTGATGTTTAGCCACTGACAAGCTGATGAATGTCTAGACCATGTTTAGACTCACACATTTTTTTGTCAGTGGCATGATGGGAAAATGTCAAATTATAGCTATTCATGCCCTAGGACACAGTGATCAATACAGTAGGCTTATAATATTTTAAAAAAAATCTTGCTTCCCTGTTTTGAAAATGGATCTTGTGGAATTCTAATTTGCATTAGGGAGATATTAATATTCCCAAGAGCCTTTAAGTTCCTTAGGGGCTAGATTTCACTTTTAAATTTCCACTCATAGCATCCCCCTGAGAGTGAAAATAGAATATGGTTGGAAACAAATTAAAGCTCAACAGGAATTGGTCACTGAGCTACAAAACTACAAAGAGCAACGGCAAAGCTCTGGAGAATGACTCAGAACATTCTCTGTGGTCTTGCAAATCTTCCTCTCAGGAGACAAGCGCAAGGGGATTGGGTGCTTGCACAGGTGCCGTGAATTTTGCCTCCTATGATCAGGAACAGCCCCTTTCCAGAAGTCCCCCGAGCTCCTTCTT
Organism: Microtus ochrogaster; assembly: GCF_000317375.1. NCBI lineage: Eukaryota > Metazoa > Chordata > Mammalia > Rodentia > Cricetidae > Microtus > Microtus ochrogaster. The sequence goes on from NC_022019.1 coordinate 34,881,793, forward strand.
TTCCTATACACCTCCATGGTTCTGTTGAGGCAGGAGTGTGTGTACCACAGCTATGCCCTCATCCAAATGCCCAGTAATAGAACAGAAAAACAAACCTTGATCTATTTAAACCTTTGAAATGCGTAAGATACAGCCTAATATAAAAGGTAGTTAAATTTTATAGTGCAATATCGAGGGCAGGAAACCAGACAAGGATATATTGGAAGCCAAGGTCAACAAATAGATATAATTCTACATTGCTAATTTTCAGTGAGATCTATGTTCTAGGGGTAAGAGAAAAACAAGGGCCAGATAGGTGTAAGATCAGTGGTTTCCAGGGTACAGCTGTCTTGATCTGTTCAGTTTGCATGCATTATTCTTGCAAAACAACAGCAAATGTCCTTCTTTTATGTTTATTTCAGTTCAGTGAAAAGCTTAAAAATGAACAGATGATACATTTGAACAAAATCACACAACTCCTATTTCATTGTTATCACAACCTGACCATTCTGTCTTTCCCAAGCCAGAAGCTAGAACTAGACAGGAGCACAAGGAACAAAATGGGAAGTGGAGCCAAGCTGGGGTTGGAGTGTGCTGGGGGCAGGGGAGACCAAGGTCACCAGACCTGATAACAGTATTTCATGGTACTCTGAATCCTCTTACACAGTCGGTTAACATTCGGGCAGATGATATTCTACCTCTTATCCTAACCTCTCTTTCTCTTTCTTCCACACACATTTTCTAAAAGCAAGTATACTTCGATGCATATAAAAGACTACTATCAATAGAAAGACTAGATATGAATTTAAGATTGACAAACTATCTCTGCTCCAATGCAAGTTTTCTAAAATAAAGCAATTATGATTGTAAATGTCCAATAAAAATTTTAAGATCTGAAGTCTTGAGGGGAAGACACAGGGCAGAGATGCTGAGGCTTTCCTCTTCCTGTTGAAGAACCTAATGTAAATAATGGCACACCCGAGGGAGCTGACAGTGGCTTCATCTGAGCAAGACGTCTGTCTGCAGCCCACAGACTGGATCCATGATTGTTTTGCAACAGGCTCTCACGGCAAATTAAAAAAAAAATGCATTTGCAAAAGAGGAATTACAACCAGAGAAAGAAACAAATTCCAAACCTTGAGCTTTAAAAAAATATATATCAATCCAAGCTTGTGTTCTTCCACAGCTCAGCATCTGTTAAGCTGAGATATCATTGCACTAGTTGGTGGCTGAGATTCTCTGCTTTCCCAGTCCTCTCAAGAGAGTCTGGGAATAATTGTGCTGCATGGCACATACCCTGTTCTGCCTCATTGCTTCCGTCTTCCCTGTTTCAGCCTGTGTTTTCTTCTGCTAAGAGATTCAAATACTATTCAACTGCATCTCCTTTCAGAATGCTGCGACAGATAGATGAACTGGATGAGTACATTAATGTTCATCATAATTTTTGGTGCGTTTTCTAAAATAAAATAATTTAGAAAAAAACCCGGACCTGTAAAATAATCTCATTTTCAAATCAAATCCTCGCTCGATGAGGGGGGTTGCACAGAGATGTGTGAGTTAGGACAACTAAAGAGTAACTGTTAGCTGTAGAGAATATGAAAAATGATCACACGGTGTTTACACAGGAATGAAAAGGGGTCTCTCCTTTTAGTTATGTGATTAAATTACGGCTGTATTCTCTATGCATCTTCACCTGGTAGTGGTGTCTGGCTTTTCTACATCTACATCTGACAGCAGTTCAGAGTACAGAATCTTTATGAACTACACATCATCATTTTTCATTTTTCAAGGGGGCTTCTCTAACTAATTTGTTTACACAAATTTCACATCCCAAACAAAATGGCTTCTGGATTAAAACTGATGGTTTAGGTGGGGTAAAGAGCAAATATGTTTGGCTTTTAATAATAGGTGTTATCATAAATACTTGATTTAAAATGTGAGGACCACCTTGCTTTCCCTGTTCTGTGAAGTAAGGAGTACCCAGAGGGAGGAGCTTTCATTTTTACACAGGCAATGGGCAATGTATTCATACACACACAGCAACAATACTGTATATGTCACAAATGTGTACTTAAAATATTTTCTACTAATTTCCTTCATTTTACAAAATCTTTAACAAATTCAATACTCCCAAGGTCAAACTGGGGTTTTTATTACCTTGGTGCTTGAATTGGAGGGCTCATTTCTTAGTTGGTCTATAACTACATTTCTGTATGGTAGCTGTTACCTAAGAATGTTCACAATAATTTTATAATACAGACTAATTAATTGTATGTGATAAATATTTAAATTAGTATTGATCTTCTTTTTTATTTATGTCTGTGGGTGTGTGCACATATCTATGTGGTTACCCTCAGGAAACAGAAGGTGGCATCAGATTCCTTAGAGTTGGATTTACACGCGATTATGAACCAAGAAAGTGCTGGGAGCTGACTTGGGTCTCTCCTACAGAGTAGCAAGTGCTCCGAACTGCTGAGCCACCTCTGCAGTTCATATGTATGAAAGCTGAAATCCCAAAATGCTCACAGTACTTTCATAATGCAAACTAATTAATTGAATGTGATCGTTTGCTTTTCTATCTCCCCAGAGGTTCTGATCGGCTGCCTATGAATTCATAAGGCATGCCTGGCAAGAAAGTGGGGAGGAGAGCTGTATGTTGGGAGGGGTGGGGTCATCAGGGACTGAAGTGTGGTTCTGTACTTGCTGATTTAAGAGCTCAGAAGAGCACTTAGGGAGGATAGTGGCGTTGATATCACCTTATGACATCTCTGGAATGTTTACTTTCATGCTCCTCACACTGAACATCAGATCTTACAAGCTTTAAATGTCCTTCAGAAGGCTGCTTTGAACAATTACGTATTTCTAGCAGCTTTTACTGGTTGGTAAGAGAAAAAAGGAACTTTAAAGGAGTAGACTGCTTTGTTAAAATGGATGGAATAAATTGTTCTTAGATTATCATTCACTAAAAACCCATTAATGCAACTAGTTATCTATTAGAGAATTGCTGATAAGTCAAGATTGCTTTTGTATGTTTTCTCTTACAAATCTCCATACCTCCATTTTACATTAGGTTTCTCTCTTGTGATAGTCAACCGAGACACAGTTGTTTCCACTTAGGAACTAACTGAGCTGTAGAAACATGCTTGCTATGATAAAAACGCAGTTTTCCTCTACTTCAGATGAAATTACATTAGATTTTCATGTAATATAGATACTTAGTTCATATTACTAGAGGAATATTTCAGTAAGAGGGGAGAGCCAAGGTAAAATATTTACCTGTATCACACACACACACACACACACAATGTATAAAGGTGTCCAGTTGATATCTCATTTTTAATATAAAATATATAATATAGTTTTTGTCAACTCGATACAAATCCAGACATGCTTAGACACCTTGGAAGAAGGATTCTTAACTCAAGAGTTGCCTTTGTACGATTGGCCTGTAGGCATGTCTGTGGGGGACATTTTCAAAATGCTAATTGGTATAGGAGGCCACGCCCAGCCCACTGTGCAGAGTTATAGCCTTAGGTTATAAGAAGCAGCATTCCTCTCTCTCTTTTTTTTTTCCTTTAGTTTCCTGCCTTGACTTCCCTCAATGGTTGACTGTAGCCTATAAAATGAAATAACCCCTTTCCACTCCAAGTTGGTTTAGGTCATGGGCTTACTGAAGCCGCAGCAACAGGAGAGACATAAACTAGGTCACATGGGCAACAGCATCTCTTAGTTGGTGGTAGGAGAAGAGGATGTAGAATTGAGCCCCAGCTCAGATTTTTAAACTCTCAGGCACTTTAGATAGCAGTGCTCTCAAATGAAAAATGAGGATCATCATTCTTTTACATAAACACCAGACATAAAATCGACATAGCATATTGCTTGTAATATGAATCACTCAGGGGAAATGCATTATACAAACCAAAGCTATCACTGTGCCAAAGTAGTTGTGGACTTTACAAGAAAGTGATTTCATCCAGAAGGGGGCTGTACAAAAGGAGACTTCACCTTCCATCCTCCCTTCGGAGAAGAGGAGGAGAGAAGGGGAGGGTTGAGGAGAACTTGAGGGAATGGGATAGTAGAGATGGAGGAAGGACAGAGATGAGATCAAGGAAAGAGATATCTTGATTAAAAGAGCCATTATAGAGTTAGCAGAAACTTGGCTCTAGAGAAATTCCCAGGAGTCCACAAGGATGACTCTGCCTAAGACCCTAAGCAATACAGGAGAGGGGGCCCAATCTTGACTTGCCCTGTAGTCAGACTGATGATTATCTTAAATGTCACCATAGAACCTTTGTCCAACAACAGATGGAAACATAGGTAGAGACCCATATCAGAGCACTGGACTGAGCTCCCAAGGTTCAGTTGAAGAGTGGAAGGAGTGAGAGTATGAGCAAGGAAGTCAAGACCATGAGGGGTTCATCCACTGAAACAGTCTACCTGAGCTAATGGGAGCTCACCAACTCCAGCTGGACTGGGAAGGAACAAGCATAGGCCCAAACTAGTCCCTCTGAATGTGGTTGATAGTCACATGGCTGGGGCAGACTGAGGGGCCACTGGCACTGGCACTGAGATTTATCTCTACTACATGTACTGGCTTTTTGGGAACCTATTCTCTTTGGATGTATACCTTGCTCAGCCTAGATATAGTAGGGAGGGCCTTGGACTTTCCAAAAAACAATGTGCCTTACCCTCTCTTAGGTTTAGAGGGGGTGGGGTGGGACGGTGTGTGGAGGGAATGGGAGAAGGGGAGGAAGTGGGAATTTGGATTAGTATTTTTTTAAGTCTAATAAATTATAAAAAAGACTTCATAGTGCTTCCCATTCTATCTTGTTCTATGTCTCTGTTCCGTTTCTTTCTCCTTGCTGATATGAATGTTTCTTTTTCAAGATTCCTATTAGTAAACATGAAATTAAAGATGGAAATTAAAAAAAAAAAAAGCCCTTTTCCTGATTGAGTCTCCATTACCGTTCTCCTAACCGTTCCAAACTGACTTCTTTGAGATGCCCACATGCCATCTGCTTTGCTCTACACTCTGGTCTCACCATAACTCTCAGGAGGGTTCCTCCAGGCTTTTTCTTGTTGTTAACTTCAGGGTTCATGTGATTATTCAGCAGCTACTCCCAAATGAAGCTCCCTAGACATCCCCACTGGCTACTGTCTTAGTTTCGTTCTTTTAAATCCCTCCTTCAGGACCTCCCATATCAAAAGAAACAACACTGTGCTTCTCTGGTCCGTAAATAATTCTGGGCCTGACCTTTAGACGTAGAAGTGCCAGTCATCTGAGTATGACCTCAAGTATCCTCCAGTGCTGTGCCTGTTGTGTCCCAGCCTTGTTAACTGTATCTCCCGCTCAGTTCTTTCCATGTACTTCATAGGATGTCACTTGCTTACAGCAGTTGTTCCTTCCCTAGTGTTAGTCTCAAATCTCCTTCCTAAACCATCTCCTACAGGAATATTTCTCAGAGAAGCAATTGGCGGCTGGGCAGTAAACCTGTGGGCTGGAAATCGCCCTCAGCACTTAGCATGCTAAAATTATTTAATCCTTACACTAGCTCCCAGGAGTAGGATTCACAGTTGGTGCCATTGTCATATGCTGTGGGTGAGGGCACAGGTCCAAGGGGATCAAATCAATTCTGCTGAGCCACCCACAAACCTGATTTCCGAACATGATCTTTTCCAAACTATTTTACTCTCTCAAAACCATGTTTCCATATAATAGACTGCTGTTTCTGCAACTCCATGCCTTCCAGTCCCTTTATTTACAAACCCCCTTTCTATTTTACTAACAAAAATCAATCATTTCTGACATTTATTCAAGCTTGTGAAGTATATCTGAATCAGATACATCTTTCTCGGTGGTTTTAACGTACATTCTGCTGTCCTGGGCTTTGCACTGTACCTTTCTAATAATGCATGCCTTCCTCCTGTTGAGATAGCAACTTTTAAGTGAATGAAGAACTATTTGTAGCCCATGGCTTCACTTCAGCCTGTCCATGCTGAAGACGAGAACACAATGGTGATGAGGTGAGCAGAGAATGGGACACCAGTGGTGACCATTAGCAGGCTGAAGTGGCCCTTGTGCTATTTCTCATCACTCTGCTATTCTTCCCTGGAGTTCCTTATAAAGGGAAACTAGTCAAACTGACCTGTGCCTCCAATCCTTCTAAAATGTCAGAGGAAAAATGACAAATCATTGAGTTTTCTTTCAGAAACAAGATCATCTAAAGCACTGACTCACAATAAAGTATGTGTTCCCACTGTTTAAGACTAAAACCTTATTCTATACTATATATTCTATACTATAATATAATTATTCTATACTATAATATAAGCTTTATATACTATTATTGAACAAGGTAACATTATTTTGACTTTGACATGTCGTATTATTTACTATAGAAAATTCTTGCCCTATTTTTGCAAGTCCATTATATTTTTGAAATTATTCTTAAACCTATTTAACAATAGCAAAAAGCACAAAGAATTTCTGTATGCCCTTGATCCATCTTCTTCTAAAACTAGCATCTTATGTAACCATGGAACACTTCCTAAAGTCAGATGTTAGCCTTAGTTGTGTACCCTTAATTGCAATGAAGGAATTATTTGGAATTACCATGCTTTTGCACAAAGGCCTCTTTCCTGTTCTAGAATTCCATCTAATGCATAGCCCTCTTTTCTATGGCCATGCCTTCTGTTCTCACTGCTATATCAATGACTCTAAATTTCCCTGTTTTATTGATGTTGCTGTCTTTGAAGATCACCAATTGGGTAGTTTTCTATTACCTCTTAATTTCAGGATGTCCGATGTTTTCTCATGACAATGCTGATGTTTAGAAAGTCTTTGGTAGAATACTATGGAAATGGTTTACCTTTTTCACCATACTTGGAAGACTATGAAACCAACATGCCTCACTACAGATGGTATAAACTGCTATCACCTGGGTAAACTGACGTCAGCCAGGTTCCTTCACTGTACGGTTACATTAGCTAAGTACCAGTTATTAACTTCAGCTGTCACTTGGGATAGAACCATTTAGATTTGTGTCTTTGAAGGTAGGGACAGCAAAGAATTTGAAGACACTTATGAAGATTGCTGTGAATATTTAAAAGTGTGTCTGAGTGATGTTTCATTTAGGCCATGCAAACATGGCTTCTCCTTAGAGTTTTGCATCCATCCTCTGAGCAGGTCTTGCCCGTAGCAACAGCTGGAGCGTCCTCCTGGGGACTTTCTGTTTCTTATTTGGTTATTTCTGTTTCTCCATACTTCTGTTAAAGAAGAAGGCCATCTCTTCAATTTATTTATTTAGTTATAAACTTAAAGCTTTTTCATTCTTTCAGGGTTTTTGAAACTGGACCTAAATATGAGCATGAACTCTGGTCAATCCTCAGGGGATAAATCAGTATTAGTCTCTTTATTTTAATCTCAAAGCATTCAGCCTTCTGGCACTGGGAGGGTTGGGGTCCTTCAGCGGTATTCTCTACTCTTCAAACCTATTTTCTTACCCACATTCATATTCTCTCTCTCTCTCTCTCTCTCCCTCTCTCTCTCTCTCCCTCTCTCTCTCTCTCTCACCACAAAATGCTGAGACCAGACCTTAGCATTAGGTTTCCTCCTTTGTTATTAGTATACACATTTCCCTCTCATTCAAGGAGAATGTAGTGGCATTTCAATTGCATTTTAATAAATAAAGACTTCCTGAAGATCTGAGAGTAAAACAGTCCCACTGGTCAGCCTTACAGACCAGGTTATGGTAAAACACCTCTAATCCCAGTAGCCACAATGACATGCACCTTTAATCCCAGTAGCCACACTAGTTCCCATAGAAATTGGGTGGTGCATGCCTTTAATCCCAGTGGTACATACGTTTAATCCCAGTCTAGAAAGAAATATAATAAGGGGGGGAGTCAGCTCTCATATTGAGATTCCTAGAGGCAGGATCGTCATTTCGGACTGAGGTCACGGTAAGAGCCAGTGACTGACTGTTTTGCTTTTCAGATCATCAGTTCTCTCCTATAGGAAAGCTCAATGATGGTAAAGAGGAAATTAAAGACTGGTCATTATTGGCAGATAGATCATTGTAGCTTCTGGCTCAGCTTTGGTTGTCATACATTAGCCACCCTTTGTCTCAGATCTAAAAACTTTTTCTCGCACATCCCACTCAGGTACAAGCATGATTCATAGCATTGAACTGGGGAAGGGACATGCCTCCTCTTTCATGGTTCCTATCTCCTGCCAAGTAGAGGCCAGGATGGAGGGGCGAGAGGAAGAAATCCTATCAGGAAGCTACACACATGTCCCGGTAGTCTTCCTGGTTTGGTCTGGGTCTAGTCCTATTCGAAGAGTATGGACCTTGCTGACAGAGTAACATGGTTTCCTTTCCTTCCTTCTCTACCCTCAACTCTGTGATGGAAAGTATCATTGCAATGTTCTACAGCCAGAGACTTCCTGCTTTACTCAGGCTCCCCATATCCACTTAGCATTTCTCATGGTAGCCACTGAGAACTCTGAACCACCCAAGGTACAAGAGAACTAGAAGAGCTGGTGCTCCTAGGACTAGTCTCAGAATATTTCTTCTTAATTCCTTGAGCAGTTGCAAAGCCTCTGGATGGGCTCTGATCTTTAGTTTTATCCAGGCTACATACGTCAGGATTACCATGCCTCCATCCCTACTGTTCTCTAGAGCAAGAGTCAATGTCTTTGACCAGCAAATGTATTTGCTCTAATCCAGTGACTACCGCAGGAAGTCCTACTGGCATTCCATCTCAGCAAGCTTCCCTATAACCTGCCTTTTATTTTCACAGGAATCTATAAAGTGATTTTTTTTCTCTAAGCTCTTCTGCTGCTTGCCTGAGCTAAGAAACATCTCTCCACATGTACAATGCACTCCCAATCCTGGTCTCTACACCATCCCTCCTGGTAGCCACTTCTATTAACTAGGATGGTCATCCAGGCATGTGAAGCGAATGAGAGCCTGTTGGTTATTTCAGCAAGGTCATGTCTGTGCCCTTCAGGTGTAGGTCACTCAAGAGAGCAAGGCACTCAATTCTCAGCTTTTCTGTCATAGCAGAGTAAGATAAAAATGACCCAATCAATAATACGCTGAGCCACATGAGTATTCAAGTAGTCATGAAATCCATTTCCGGAACTTTTAGAGTAAAAATCACAGAAGGTGGTGAATTTTGAGAGCAAATTATGTAAATGGGAAGGAATGGGTGCCTTTGCTGAATTTCATGTTCACTTTCACCCACACTCAGATGGAAAGCAAGCTGCCTCACAGCATCTATTAATACAACCTAGGCTTCCATTAAGGAGAAAATTAAAGATTGGCAAACTCATGCTGTTTTGAGAAACTGTTGCTCACACAGAACTCAGTAGCTCTTACGCCAGAGCCTGGCATGCAAGACAAGGGCATCTATGGTCCAGTCTTTCATCCCAAACTGCCTGTCAGACCCTTCCTCATGATGATGACCATCATGTTGTCTGCACCGGGTAATGAGGTTTGAGAGAGTGGGGAGGTGCCCGCTAATGAACAGGGGAGACATTAAAGGTACTCGTTTTTCAGAATTTTTATGCAGTATAAATAACAGCAAAAGAGAACAGACGTTGGGCATAAAGGATAAACCTGGGACAGTGAGTGCAGCTAAATCCAGCCCCAAGAATTCCAGTTTCTACCTCCTTCCCAGATGACAATATCAGATCTGCAAAGACCTCATGAGAGTCTGGATATAAATTCCTAAGGGACCAGAAGGATTGCATAGATGCTAGTCAAGAAGGAGAAAACAATCACACCAGATAATACAGTGTCATCAAAATGAAAATGTCACATTACATCTATAGATATGGGCTGAGAAAATTAGGGATACTCAGGTAGTAAAGTTCATGTGAGTATTTCAAAATCTTAGCAACTTCAAAGTGCGAAATGCTCCTGACTTCATGCCTTTTTACAAGGAATATTCAAATTAGACTCCAGAGTGGTAAAGCTATTTGCATATTCTTGTTCCCATTGAGCCTGATGCAGCATTTTGTTTATAGCAAGGACTCAAATATTTGATGAATAAATGAACAATCAGAAGCTAGGAAGGCTTTGGGAAAAATGGAAATATATTTGAACTATTCAGAGGAAAGAAGCAGATGGCCTGAGTGAAGCTCGAGTCCACAGAGGCAGTCACATCCTTGCCAATGCGCAGGCTTGGTTAGTACTTAGGGCTATCCAGGATAAAACTCATGCTAATGCCTCAGAACAAGTAACGGGGCCATGGATGTGTGTGCTTATGATCAAACAGCGTTCAGACACTTCATAGGGCTAAAAAGCAATTGTCATGCTTTTGTCCTCAAAACCAGGGCAATTTATTTTCCTATTGCCTATGACAGGAGCTGGAAAACAAAAGAATGCTGTTAGATTTCAGTTTATTGTTGCACTTGCTGTGTTCAGTGGTTCAGGGCAGCAAGCTCTTAAGTATTTTCTACTTTGATTAAAGGGAGAACAAAGAAAAAATGTCTTTGGGGCTCTGCTGGACAGAGTCAAAGAATAATGTCCCCCAGTTTGGGCACATTTTTCTTCACACTTCACTCCTTACAAAACAAGCAAACACCAAAATAAGCATAATAAATAAAACAAAACATTGAGATAATCTTGATTTGACAATCTTTCACAACAGTATGAAAGTCTGTATTAAATGTCATTTTGTGGGATGGGGAAATGGTTCAGTGAGAAAACTGCCTTCTACATAAGCAAGAAGGTCTGAGTTTAGACATTCAAAATCCATGGAAAAAGCCAGGGGTGGTAGCACACGCCTGTAACCCCAGGAGTGGGGGGCACATACATGGAGATAGGGTGATCTCCAAAGTCTATTGTCCTGCCAGCCTATTCAAATTGAAGAGAGCCAAATTCAGTGAGAGACTCTGAAAAACTAAAGATAGAAAGTGACTGAGAAAAGGCCCAGCATCAATCTTGGGCCTCCACAGGCACACGCACATGCAAATACCTACTTTAACAAGTAAAGCACACACATACACATACACACACACACACATACAAGCACACACACACAGACACACACATGCACACACACAGATACACACACACGCACACAGACATACACACATAGACACACAGACATACACACACAGAGACACACATGCGCGTACACACACAGACACACACACATGCGTATATACATACGTATACACACATACACAGACACAGACACAGACACACACACCATTTGGAATCAGCACAGTTGAAGACTGACATGAGCATCACTCTGCTATTATAAACCTGAAAACAGAGTCTACAGAATTAGATGTAGTGTTCATTGTCAAGAGACATTACTAACCAAGAACAGAGGTCCAGTAACATCAGGGCATGAAACACAGATGAGGATTACAAAACAATATCGTGTGAAGGTGATCTTATTTCATCAAAAACCATCTGAAATGAATTTTTGGGACAATATATAGGAATCTTCTTCTATGAATGTCTCACATTGATAAATTTTAAGGAATTGATTCAAGGCAAAGAAATGGCTCTAACTTCTCACAACAATCTTGACTGGTCTAGGCTTCTTTTGTTTCAGCATTCAGCAATGGATCTTCCCAGTTTCAGAAAGTGTCATCTTGAAGTTGGAGAATAAGCATTGAAAATGTTCGTTTCTCAGGGCTGAAGGTCAAAAGTTCCCAAACCTGTGTGGCTTAGTGGTGCAGATATTGACTCTATTCTAGTTTAAGGCTGAGAATTTGAGGTCAAGATGTCCCTAGGGTAAGCTTTTTCTGGATGTTCTGGGGAAGGCCTATCTTGTGAGTTTCTTTTTTTCTTTTCTTTTTTCTTTTTGATTGCACACTTATTTACAAAAGTAGTTACATACTTCAAGATTCTACATTGTGCTTCATATTTCTATGAAATTGTTGGATGCTAAATAGGACTGTTCACATGAGGAGACACTGTGCTCAGAGAATAACTGGACCTTCCATTTCATATTGTGTCTCAAAACAAGTTGAAGTGTTAAATTTCTTTTGGATACCAATAACCATTACAAATGTATCTGGCATTTAAACTTGCAATGAGTATTGACAATTAAAACAATACAGTAATAAATATTTCTATAAATCATGGATTTAGCATGGTAATAATTTAACAAAAGTGAAAATATTTGGCAGGCAAATATTGCATAAAATCAAAATTTGCATGTGATTATTTTGGATATATTTTCTATCCATATGCACACATATATAATCTTCCTGAATAGTTAAAAATTTCATTAGTACAAGCTACTGAGTTGGTCAATACTTGTGCCCTATGGATGCTTGACTCCCAAATCTGTCTCCCTCATCACTGGAGTTAGCTCCATATGTCTGTGTCCCTTCCTTTCCTACAGAGACTCCAGTCCAGCTAAGAATACTCATCTTAACTTAATTATATCTACAAAGATGCTATTTCCAGCTAACATGCATCATAGGCACTTGGGTAGGATTAGAATACATTATACAATAACACAATATATTCTGTAGAGCTTTCTGAGGGCCATGACACAATTCTTTGTGTCTTCTGCTTTGATCTGACATCTTGAATACACATAAAATATCTTTTTTAAATACAGACTATATTTCCCCTTCATTCCTTCCTTCATGCCTTTATTCTTTCCTTTGTTCCTTCCTTGCTTCCTTCCCTCCTTTTTTCTTCCCATTCTTTATGTAGGGTATCATATTTCCTGAGAGCTGTAATTACAGGTTTGTGCTTTTGTGCACAGTTTTAACCTCTATATTTCCAATCATCTTGATTTTGATGATTGACACTTCCAAATTCCAAGTTTCTGCTGTTACTTCTTGGCTTGAATTTTGGGCTAAATAGTTCACAGCCTTATCGATTTCTTTCAGCCAATCTTATTGCTGTTCATGAGTTAGTATTAGAAAAATGTCTGACACTGGTGTTGCTAATTTAGAAATACCAGATTAGATGTAATATATAAGATTATCATTGGAGATTATGCAAAGTTCTGGGCTATGAACTTCATACGTAAATTGTCAAAGAAGAGTCTCTTCAATCAAAAGACCGAGAGTGGTCTCAAGGGGAGTTTGGTAACATTAATAGCTGTGAGCAAAACGTGGTGCTTCCCAACTCTCAGCTATTAGTGGTTCCTAGGTTCTTTAGAGTATTGATCCTCTACCTCCTGGGCAGCCGCGTGCTTCCTACAGCAGCAGGAATCTTAGCTACTGATCCCTCCTCCAGCTGTGCATGTTTCCAGTGTGTTGTACAAATAGCATTCTCGGTGCATATTCCAGGGAGGACAGGTGGGGTGCACTCTAGTAAAGATGCTAACACAGTTCACGTAAGTAGGTGACCTGCTCAGAAATGTAGCGTGTGAGGAAGATGAGATGAGGGAGCTGGCAATTCTGATTCACATCCTCAGTGTCCTTCAAGCCTCCTTTGCTGTCATCCAACCATACCATCCAAGTCCTAAACCCTCTCCTACTGCCATCACTAATCACTCACCACGATTGCTATGATGGTTGCCCATTTTAAATAAAAACACAAATTGTGATAAACATATTTAAAAGAATTTATATTTTACTGGCTTTAAGCCTAACATGAATTCAGTAGATTCACACCACAGGCTTCTAAAACCTTCTCATTTTTCAGAGTTGAAGTCCCACCCCCATTGAACAACAGCCCCTTTATCCATCTCCAGTTTCTGGCAAGCAACTTTATATTGTGTGTCTATGGACTTGACTGCATGGGTGTTCACTTGACTCATCTAAGTGGAATGGTACAGTGTGCGATTTTTTTTATGACAGGTTGCTTCATGTATTGTGATGACATCAGGATATGTGTCAGAACCCCCACTCTTTTGTGGCTGCTCTCCCTCGTGCCTTCTTCCTCCAACCTCTTCTATTACTTCCTCTACCTTCAGATCCTGTCATACTCCAAGCTTGTGATGAATGTCCCCGATTTTACTAGCCACGACTCCTGTCTGCTGCCCAAACCCCTCATTCATCATCACTCCTGACTCCACTTTGTTTACTTGTCAACTTTTCCACCATCTCACGAGCTACTTAAAGGTAAAGACAGCTTCCTGGTGACCATGCACATATGTGTGTGTGTGAGAATGTGTGTGTGTGTGTGTGTGTGTGTGTGAGTACGTTTGTGTATCCCTGTTCCTAACAGATTAAAGAGTTAATCTCTGCTCAACAACATCTTAATTATACAACCCTCCTTCACACCAACCCTCAACAGTGATGACCGGATCATGAATTTGATTATTATCTGGCTTTCTGTCTATCCACCTGCAGGATGACAATGTGCTGATATTCAACTTTCCTACACATCTTATCTATCCTACTGTCTAGATATGCTTCTCACCACTAATGAAAGAACTGGTCCTCCGAGACGGCAGAAGATACTGACTTAGAGCCATATAGTCTGTGTTGTCCCAACTCTGGTACTTAGGAAATAACATGAACTGGGGAAAAAGTTTACTTCTCTGAATGTACTTTTGACATTCAAGATGAAATCTGGTAGGTTAGTATGAAATGACCTGCACCAGGAATTTTCAGTAGGCAACACTTATTTTTGTTCCGGCAACACCACTTATTTTAAAGTCAAATTATCTTGAATTCACTCATGAAAGATTGCCAAAATAGTGAGTATGGGAAGACCTTAATGCAACCCCTAAGATGTAACCAGTGATTAGTTGAATTATGTCCAAAGTAACTTGCTAGGACCCTGAATTTTGAATGTGTGGAGGCAACAGAGATATGAATGAAAAGTTTCAAGGTATAAGAACTTACTACTTAGAACTCCAATAGGATGTGTGTGCAGGGGGAGTCAGAGGAGAAAGAGAGAGAGAGAGAGAGAGAGAGAGAGAGAGAGAGAGAGAGAGA
>NC_022019.1:34896749-34935966 GCF_000317375.1 Microtus ochrogaster
GAGAGAGAGAGAGAGAGAGAGAGAGAGAGAGAGAGAGAGAGGAGTAAACTATTAATTCATAGATTATAGAAGCAGAGAAATTCCATAGTCTTCCCTCTGCAAGCTGGAGATACAAAGAATCAATGTAGCTCCCCCACAGCTGATGGTGTAGGCTCTAGCCCTATTATAAATTGGTTGTTTACCTCAAGTCAGCCCATAAGGAGTAAATTTAGCTTTTACCACCTTTTTCTTCTGTTGAGTATTCAGAAGATTTAATGATGCTGCCCATCTGGGAGAATATCTGCTTTCTTAGCCTATGAATAAAATGTTAAGCCTTATCAGAAACACTTCTACAGATCCACCCAGAACACTGCTCACAAACTATGTAGTCATTCATGCCTTAATCCAGGTAACATGCCACAAAAACTAACCATTTTGCAAGATAAGGATAAAGAAAAACACTAATTGTTTGAAATTCCCAGAGAAGAGTGAGAAGTTATGTGTCCACTTGCCTTTGTGCCACAGACTCTGTCAAACCTGTGAATCAGAATTTTATGAGCTAGACTATGGAGCTGAAGAACATTTTTTAAAATTTCATAGCTTTGAATTTAATCTAAGCAGACTATCTACTTCTGTTTCCCAAGATTCTTTCCCTGAGGCTTCTCTAGATTTTTTCCTCATAGTTTAATGAATTTTATATTACTTAAAAGACACCCTTTATATTGCTCTTGCTCTGACTCTGTGCAAAATCATTAAAGCAGTAGGGCTTCTTTGTAATTTTCAAAGTTTCCACTCCACCTCACACCCCTTTATCTTTCTTATCACGACACCACTGAGCTTCAAGGTCGCCTTCTCCTTACTGAACGCCAGAGAGCAATCTGACCAAGGACTTTTTCTTATGTTTCTATGTCATCTGACTTGTTCTTTCTCTTTCTCCTCTCTCTCTCTCTCTCTCTCTCTCTCCCCCCTCACAGGCACACACACAAATACATACATACACACATACACATAAATACATACATACACACATACATATACACATAATGCATACACAGAAATACATACACACATACATAAATACACACACATACTTGTCTTTTCCACAAATCACCATAATCACATTTAAACAACTTCATCTTAAAATTTCATGTAGAAAATTATTATACATGCAATAAAATATATAATTATAAAGAAAGCAATTATAATTGTGATTAATTATCAGAAATACCACATATGAAATTTAAAAGCCTTATGAACAGATTCATCGAATGTCTTACATTTGATGTTTATAGGGCTTCAACTTAAATCAATATAGTTTAAATATTTAGAGTATAGGCTTTTGGTCCAAGTTGCAATGGTTTCAATCTTAGCTTTAACATTTGTTGATTGTTCAGCCTTTAGTTCTTTGTGTCTCTTTCCCTTGTCTGTTAGGTGGATTTAATAATATCTGCACTGAGGGGCTGTTTTGTGCAGTAAGTGAAGTCATTTGGCATTTGACAGTGAGTAAACAGTCAACAACTATTACCACATTAGCAAGAATCCACAGGCTGGTTATAAACAGTAAAAATATCAAAACAAAAGTGTGAGCTGAGCAAAAAAATTAGAATGTGCAATGCTTTCTGTAACTCAAAATATTAGAAGAGAAAACTTTTCACATATCTTTTCTATTCCACACTCTATCTGGGGATAGCAGTAAAAATAGATGGTAAGAGCCAGATCTCTGTATAGAGAAGTCTAGTAAATACTTTATGGGATAATTTTATTGGCTAGTCCAAAACATCTGTTAGAGACTGGAGATTGTCAGATACCTCCCTTCTGTGATTATAAACATGTGTATGTAAGTGCATGCTTGCATATGCATAATTATGGTGTAGTATTTTCTGCAAATTATGCAACCTCGAAGGTTAAGATCACCCAAAAAGGGAAAACAATGAATATTTTAAAATGATACAATTTAAAAAATACTCATATATTATTTTATAACTTCAAGTGTGTGTGTGTGTGTGTGTGTGTGTGTGTGTGTGTGTGTGTGTGTGTGTGAACCTTTGTGAGTTAATGTGCACCACACATTTACAGGAGTATGCAAGGGAGAGAAAATTGGGTTGAATCCCTTGGACCTGAAGTTGCAGGTGTTTGTGAGCTGGTATGTGGAACTTGGGACCTCTGTAAAAACAGCAACCTCTCTAGTCCTATCCAAAGGATATGGTTTTCCAAACTAGTGAAAACACAAAAATATTCTGTGTAAAAAGGAAAAAAGAGAACCAGTCACATTTTAATTTAGAATGATATTTTTTGCTCCAGTGGATTTCAAATATGAAGTTGAAGGGATTTGGGGTATGAAATTAATAGATGGATTAATTAAATATGTAGTTTCAGTCCAGTCATGAATAAATAATAGCCTAAAAGGACTATTGAAAATGGGATCACTACTTTATTTTCCCTGACATTTTCAGAGCTGAAAATGTCTTTAAATCTTCAAAGAAAAGACTCCAAATTGGATGTAACTACAATGGAATAATCAATCTGATATGTAGAATTTCTAAAAACAAAAATTTTAAAAAGTAAGGAAAGTGAGATAGCAAGCAGTTGTGTGTGCACACACGTGCATGTGTGCATACATGAGCACATATGCGTGCATACGTGTTGAGTTTATGTGAACATGTGGGCGCATTCACATGAAGGCTTAGATGTTTTCCTCCTTTGTCATCTACCTTATTTTTAATGTAAGGTCTGTAACTAAACCAAAGTTCACTAAGCTGTCTGGACTGTCTGGCCAGTCAGTGCTGGAATTAAAGATACACACCACACAGCCCTCTGTATGAGTGCCCGGGATCTGACTGACCTCACTGCTTACACTTGCATGAGAAGTAGTTTACTAACTGAGCCCTCTCCCAAGTCTCATGAATTTTTTGATTGTTGGTTTTCCATTATCGGTTATATAAAATAAATGAAAAGAAAGCCCAAAGTGACTGTCTATTGGATATACAAATGTTTAAAAGAAAATTAAGTAGATTGAACATACATGTACAAATTTAAACACTCAAAACACAATCACTGTAAAATTTATTTAGGTTTGAATTCATGGGCTCCAAAAATTTGCTATGTGTAATTTTTTTACTGCCTTCTAGCAGAAAGAATATTTTGCAAATGTAGCCTGAAATTACTTGGTATTTTACGTATTCAGTAGTTGTTTAATACCACACTGAATCTTGTAGTGGGATCAGTTAGAGAAAATTGAATGCTTTTCATTTTTGTGTATTCAATTTTGCTGGAAGTATATACAATATATTCAAGATCTATGAATGATAAATACGACACACATAAAAATCCACATATAAATGCCAGATTTGGAAAGCAGCACATTTTTATTGGTCTTGTCAAATTATACAGTTGATCAGTTTTGATGCTGAGCTCACACATTGTATATTTTTCTACAAGGGAGTCAAGTCAAACATTTCACACTACCAGCATAGAATAACATCCCAACCCTCACCTGAAGAGTCCTTTCCCTAAGCCACAAAGTAGAAAAAGCAAAAAGAAATGACCTTGACCACAGAGTCTTTTGCCTGCATAGTTCAGGACACTATGGAGCTTAAAGCTTTCCTGAGTATGCTCAGAGCAGGGGTTTTGATATCCAACATGCTTTTCAGCCCCTATGGATACCCTTGGTGAAATCAGTGGCTTTGAAGATGAGAATAATGCAATGTAAAGTTTAAAGGGATCATTAAAATTAAAAAATACAAACTTAATAGGTTATGTTGTTTTATCTTTTTTCAGAATAGGCAAGTTTTGAAAAATCTGAATATGTGAGACTCTTCACATAATTCTAAAGGCTTACTTTAGAGTATTGGGTACTCTTGCGATGTGGGAAGTCCTTCTGCATATGTGTTGCTTTTATTGGTTAATGAATAAAGCTGCTTTGGCCAGTAGCTTAGCAAAATAGAGCTAGGCAGGCAAACTAAACTGAATGCTGGGAGAAAGAAGGAGTCAGGGAGAAGCCATTTAGCTCCACCAGACATAGACGCCGGACAGAACTTTACCTGGTAAGCCACAGCCATGTGGTGATACACAGATTAATTTAATTTAATGTGGGTTAATTTAAGACATAAGAGTAAGCCAAAAATACACTTAAGCTATTGTACAAATAGTATTACAAATAATAAAGTTTCTGTGTGATTATTTTGGGAGTCTGGGCAGCCCAGAAATAAACAAGTGGCCTCTTACTACATTCTTGTTAACATTTTAACTCATCATACAATGTTTAAGTGTGTCCAAGAAAATCTCCTAATGTCTCCCATCCTCTTTTTTCTCAATAAAGCCAAACACTTCAGCCAATTGCAGACACTGCTCCACACAAGAGAACTACGGAGCTAGTCAGCTGATTCAACTTGTCACCTGTCTGCCATAGATAATATAATCTTTATAAACACCCATGTCCATTTTTTGATACTATTTTCCCTACCCTGATAGAGTCTAATTTCAAGAATAAATCATTTGCCTTGTTTAATTTTGAACAATCACTTTGGACATCCAGACTAGATACTCTTCTATTGTCTGTAAGTCTGAAAGTTGCTTTTTAATACTTTTTATGACAAAGACCAAGAGCATTGCATAATACTTGTGCAATATGGCATTATGGCCCTGGGGAATTTGATTTCAAAACATCCTTCAATTAATAGAAAAATGATCTCAAAATCTAGTTATTAAACTATGAACATCTTACTTTTACTCAAAGTAATATGAAACTAGCCTTAAGATATAGGTAGGGTAATAGGAAAACACACTCTGATATTAGATAAAACAACACATCAGTTTATTAGCTCAGACTGCCTCAAAATTTTCAATTAATTCTTTGCTTTGAAATCCAAGCATCAACATTACTTTAAAAGCCCTTACTTTTTAATATCACTTACTTGTTTGAGCTTCTTTAGATCTTCATCAAGTTCTAAGTTGTCCAAAATAACAGCAACAAACAAACTCAGGAGGATCTACAAAATGGTTAAATAACAATGAAAACACCCACAGGCTATAAGTATCAAAACTTTGTATATATAGAATATGTACCTAAAAGATATTTGATAAAGAATTCATCAGTTGAAAATTATGAATATGCATTGTGAATCATTGCATAGACACTTTAAAATGTTTGTCACAAACACAGGACAGGAAATACAAAAGTCACATAGATAACAAAAATATCAACTTACTTCAGGAAGGAAATATAATAAAGAAGTTATGATTGTTTTAATTTAATAACATTATCTCTGAGACTAACCTAAGAAAGATTTAATGATTAAAAGCTTAATATGCAAAGGTGCTAACTGGATAGTTATAATGATAAAATACTGGAAATGACCTCTAAACTTTTATAAGTAGCTAATACGATTATAGAGAACTCACTGATCAAATTCATACTGATGTTAAAGGTTTTCATGGTGGCAAGTAGTCCCCAAGGTGTCCCATAGTGTTGCTGTTAACTGCAAATGATGTGTGCTGTAGTCTCACACATTGATATGGAGCCAGAAGGTTACAGGAAAGAGGCAATAAAAGGCAATGCCAGTTTTTATTCTACTCTCTCTGGGATCAGTGGCTCAGGCAGTGCCAAGATGTGAAGGAAGCGCCATGAAAAATCCCTTCTTCTGATGAACGGAGACTGCTTGCCAGCAGAAAACAATGAACCTTCCAACACTCTTGTGAGAGACCTGTCTTGGAGGCAGATACTCAAGTCTTCTAAGTGACCACGGTCCCAGACATCTTGATGGTAACCTAAGGAGACACTGTAACGGACCCAAGCAAACCTTTTCCAGTTCCCAATTGAGAGAAACTATTCAAGACAATAAAGGATTTCTTTGTTAGTGAGTTCCTAGCCTGTGGATAATTTGTGATAAAGTGTTGGCTAACAACCCATGAATTTTTCTGGTACCAAAAAAAAAATATGCTTCCAGTACAATAATAGGTGTATTTATGGTAAAAGTCCAGCAATGTAGAAAAAAAATTTAAATAGAAAATGTTCAGAGTAGGTAATTTAGCCTGACAATAACATCTCTCTTTCTGTGGTGATGATAAATTTCCCCTTTTTTATGTTTTGAGATTATTTAAAATATATTAATTTCTATTTCTTTTTGTGCTTGGGACTCATAAAGTTTCCCTGTTCCTTTCCATTGTTGTCTTTACTCCTGATTTACATCCTTCTTTTTCAATTTCCCTCTGAAGAAGGCATTGCCATTTTTCAATATTAGATGCTCGAATCAAATGGCAAGGAAGTTGAGACAACTGAACTCTGAGTTACTGTACCAGAGAGATTATTATGCATAATTTAGTGACTCACTCTGTAATGAATGGAAAGCAAAAAACAAGGTCAGGGAGAAAGGCTGTGGTAGGAAATGATTGGCTTGGAACTAGTGCTACCATGCTTCTTTATTGTAGGAAATGATTGGCTTGGGACTAGCGCCACCATGCTTCCTTACTGTAGCCTCATCTTTGAGGAGCCTAGCAGAACTCAAAGACACTTCAGAGTGGTCTAGATCAGAGGCTTTCCCTGATGTCACCATGCCTGGTCAGGTTCATGTGAGAGTCAGTGTTGTTCTAAATTGGTCATCCCACAGTTCACTCTCAGTTTGGATCTTTCCCCATGATCTTGGTTTGAAAAGCCATGTCTCAAGGAATCAACATTTCCCTGTATCCTCATCTCAAGTTCTGAGGTATCCCTTGAAGTCTCCCAATAGTAAGAGATGCTTCACAGTTATGGAGGCAGGTACTTAAACATATCCTGACTCAGCTGGGTTTCCTGTCTCTCCAGGAAACCTGTAAACACACATCCAAAAGGGATTTTAAAAAGTCCTTGATGGTGGTGGTGTATTCCTCTCGTTTTCTTAAACAATTCCTTTAGAAAACACATTCTTTTTTTTTTTTTTTTTTTTTTTTTTTTTTTTTTTTTTTTTTTTTTTTTTTTTTTTTTTTTTTTTTTTTTTGGTTTTTCGAGACAGGGTTTCTCTGTGGTTTTGGAGCCTGTCCTGGAACTAGCTCTTATAGACCAGGCTGGTCTCGAACTCACAGAGATCCGCCTGCCTCTGCCTCCCGAGTGCTGGGATTAAAGGCGTAATTCGTTATTGATTCTTTGGAAATTTTTAATTGATTTTAATTGAACTTTACATTTTTCTCTGCTCCTTTCCCTGCCTCTCCTCTCCCCTTCAACCCTCTCCCAAGGTGCCATGCTTCCAATTTACTCAGGAGATCTTGTCTTTTTACTACTTCCCACGTAGATTAAATCTATGCATGTTTCTCTTAGGGTCCTCATTGTTGTCTAGGTTCTCTGGGATTGTGATTTGTGGGTTGATTTTCTTTTCTTTATGTTTAAAAACCAATCCCAAGCACTGCCTAGTCCCTCCACATCCTCCCCTGACCCCTGAGGTATCTGGTATTTTCCTGCTAATAAATTAAAAGCAGCCAAACCAAACAAAAGCCCACCTCGATTCTCCATCCCTTCCTTCCTTTGTTCCTTCGTTCCTTCCTTTTGAAAGAACACTCCTTTATTCTTTGAGAATGCCTACTAGTTAGCTCCATTGACTGGGAGGTGGCATTCTGCCACTTGCAATTCTTTGTCTGGTGACTAGAGATTTTCATAAATCGGCTTCTGAGAACATTCTATTTTATTGTTTTTATTGCACTATACATTTTTCTTTACTCCTCTCCCCTCCTCCCCACTCCCATTCTACCTCTCCTATGACCCCTACACTCCCAATTTGTTCAGGAGATATTGCCTTTTTTCTCTTCCTGTTTAGATCCTTATATGTCTCTCTTAGGGTCCTCTTTGTTGTCTAGGTTCTCTAGGGTCGTGGATTGTAGGCTGGTTTTACTTTGTTTTATTTTAAAAAGCCACTTGTGAATGAATACATATTATATTTGTCTTCCTGGGTCTGGATTACCTCACTCAATATGGTTTTTCCTTGATCTATCCATTTGCCTACAAATTTCAAGATGTCATTATTTTTTTTTTACTGCTGAGTAGTACTCCATTGTGTAAATGTACCACATTTTCTTTATCCATTCTTCAGTTGAGGGGCATCTAGGTTGTTACCAGGTTCTGGCTATTACAAATAATGCTGCTTTGAACATAGTTGAGCACATGTCCTTGTGGTGTGAATGAGCTTCCTTTGGGCATAAACCCCAAAGTGGTATTGCTGGGTCTTTTGAGGTAGAGTTCTTGGATGAGAACACCTCTTCTTTCATCCTAGTGGCATCAGGAGTTTTCATGCAGTATACGCTTTTTGTCCAATCAGCCCCACCCGCAAAATGCAGTGAGTGGTAAAATTTAGAAGAATGGCATTTACTGAATAGCACTGTTGAATCTTCTTGAAACTCACTGGAAGATGCGTGTGATTTGGTATAGAGGGTGACATTTTTTTTTTCTGCCTTTGCTCTCTGCTAGGTCATCTGACATTTCCACTATGGCTTTGGCTCAATGCTTTTTCAAGAATAAAACTGTGTTTTAGTTTTTCTCTCTGCCACCTTTATGTAGAGGTTGGCAGCATAGCAGATTTCACTTTTAATTATTTCTCTAGAAGTAGCCAGATGGAGGGCTATCCAAGGACAGTGAGGTTACTCTATTAGATCAGATTTTGACAAACAGTTCAGAGGATTCCAGGAATGTATCAGCCACAGTCTAATTGGGACTCAGGTGCAATCTTGCTCTCACAGTGGAGTTTACAATTGGATTCAGCAGGCATAGAGAAAACCTACATAGGCAAGAGCACGGTGGTTCAGGTGAGACCTGGGTTCAGAAACAAGTGCAATCCCTTACTTATTCATGGGCAATCACTAGCCTATGGAGGTTACTGTTCCATTATTTGTAAGATCTTATGGCTATAATAATAATAAACATTTATTATTAGTGTTATTATTTATTCATGCAGCTCCTATTTCCTTTCATTTAACTTTCTACCAACAAATTAGATGAACGATAAAAACTATAAATACATAAAAAGGCTGAAATAAACTCTTTGTTTTTCTATGAGTAAACTTAATGAGATAATAGTCTTTTCATTTCTGTTGTTGGCTAAAAATGTATTGTTCTACCGAAGCAGCTCAATTCTTGGGTTTTGTTATGTTAGAATATATGCTTCCTTTCTTCAAGAGTGGTCTAAGGTCAAACATAGGTGAATCACTTGGCGTCTGGTCCATTATGAGCTAGATAAGGCATTCTTCATCTCCCATGGGGAGTATTGGTGATGTTTTTTGTTTGTTTGTTTGTTTTTACAGAAATGAGGAATCTGGGCTTTTGACCTGCCAATGTGGCCACCATCTCAGCTCTGGAAGCTTCTGTTGAGTTTTGATTTCCAGTAATATCTTCCGTGTAACTTCCTAGAGGTGCTGAGGCAAAATGCATATCCTTGGTGCCTTGCACTTGGGCATTTACTCTGTTATCGTTCTAGAGGCCAGAGGTCTAAAGGCTACTAACTGTCAGCAGGATGGTAAGATGTCCAGTGCCTCTAAGAAAGATCCTTCCTTGTCTCTTCCAGCTTCTGAAGTCCTGAGAAGTCACTCGCTTTTCTTAGAGCATAGTATCAATCTTCAATTCCATCTCATAATATCCTCTCTTTCTCCCCAAGTGTTATCCTCTTCAGTTTCTCATAAAAATATTTATTTTAGTGGATTTGGGATCCATCCAGCTAACTTGGGATGATTTTATTCAACATTACTAACTTAGTTATATGTACAAAGATTCCTTATCTAAACAATTGAGAGCATTTGGTTACATTTCTTTTCTTTTTTTTAAAGAAAATATAATTCATATACTTCAAACCAGCTCATCAGAGCATGAAAAGACAGTAAAAATTGTAGGTTGGCAGAAAGTGATCACAGGGCATACTGACTCTCAACAATCAGGAAAGTTTAGAAGTTATGCTATTCTTGGGGAACCAAGGTGGACTTGTTCTTTGGGAGTGTCTCAGAACTTGTCTTTATCTAGTACTCCTAGGATTGTAACACTGCCCAGCTGCTGATGGCCTATGTGTGACCTCTAACAATCTTCCCCCTCAAGTTCAGGCAAAACGTGCAGCCAGGTCTTGCCTATCTAAACACACTGATGCCAACCCTGTTACTGCCTTTGGTCGGGTATACCACTTTCCAAGGAAACACTCCTCTCCTCTCCTCTGTCCCAGATAAAATCCTTTTTACCCTACAATAATTCAGGATGAAGTCTGTAACTGGAACAGAAGTGGGTGTGTGGCTGCACAAGGTTGAATCTGAAGGCTGACACCAGAGACTGGTGGTTATTTGCATATCATAAATTTAGTGCTGTACCAGCTGAACATGTTGGTCTCTGAAAGTCTATTGGGATGGATGGGTCAAGGGCACCTTAGTTAGTGTTGTGAGGCAATGATGAGAGCCCCGAGGATGTAGTCAAAGGCACTCATGAGATACCAAGGTGACTTTGACAGAAAAAGAAATGTAACAAAGTCATTCGTGGAGGCTGGAGAGCATGTGGCTTATTCTGGAGGAGTTGAGTGGGTTAGTCCAGCCAGAGCTCACTTTTCTAAGCGTACTGAGCAGGAATGATTAGAATCTGGGATGGAACTGGCAGTCCCATAAGTGCCATAGACTGAGGTCAGGGAAAGCAGAAGGAAGTTATTACCACCATGAAATGATGATCATAGTTTCTTCTGTTTTGGGATTTTTCTTTCAAAAGTTTGGGGTTTGTTGTTAGTCGTTTTTGTGTTTAATGAATCAAATGCAGTTACTTTACACTGGAAGTATGAGTTGACAAAAGGAGATTAGATACAGAATGCTCTCTTGTTTGAAAAATACATTTTATTTCATATGTTCTTAAAATATATTATATTTCATATGTTCTTAGAGGTAAAGGCTACCCTCAGAACAGAAGAGCTGGGATAGATGGGGGTTATGGACTGTCTCTTCACAGACCCAAGGCTGAATATAGTTTAGCTGAAAGGAGGCAAGACTCACCTCACAAAAACTTTGGGTTTCCCAGGGAAATAAATGACAGTCAAGATTTGGCAGTAGGAAGCCCCAAATACATAGGATTGAGAACAGTGTTGGGGAAGATTGTTAGCAACAAAATCAAGACTCGTAAAAGAGGGAGTCAAGATTTGCTTTATGTTAGCACGAAGATTAATTTCGTTCTTCAGAGATCTTGGAACATTTAGGTGTGGTGAGTTCAGTTAGCATAACTTAACTCTGGTGGCAAAGGAAAAAAAAAAACAGTGGAGAGCAGATAGGAAGTCGAGTATCATGTGAAGTCTAGGCTTTCCCTAAAGCTCAGTTTCACTTTGGCATGGACTTTTGTCCCCAGCAGAAGGGCCTGTGATAAGATGATTACTTATCACTCAGGATGAGAGATGAAGAAAGTCTGAACAGTCTCTTGGAACAGAGATGAAAAGTCCAGGAAACCAAGGTGAGCCCGCAGCTGATTGTAAGGAAGTGAGAATTACTTTGTGGTTCTTTTCTCAGACTCTAATAAGGTGACAATAACCACTGGGATGAAGAAATTGAAGTGAGGAGAGGTTGGCAGCTTGCTTTCCCATCATGTCTAATTTACCTTGCCAACAACACATCATATTCCTCTAAGCCCAGGGTGAAATTGGAAGGAGGGAACAGTCTGGCCTGGGTGTCAGCCACTTACTAACACAAAGAATTGGAAGTCATGGGAACGCCTGACTTGCCCTAATTCTGAAAGAAAAAGCATTGCTAGGTTTGGGGGCATTTCTGTTTGTTTTATCTTTACAGCAAGCTGAGGTAACGCTCGTTAACCAGGACCCATCACATCCACATCTCTGCTGACTTGCAGTCAGTGTCCACTTGCTAAACATGATACACATATTGTGTCAAAATGTTTCCCACAGACGTTAGATGTAGCACATAGGACCGTATTAAACTGCTTGTTAATAAAGCAAGAATTTTTATGGGGACTTAGTACTTTCATTCACTAGATCTTCTTCTTGTATGTAAAACACTTTAAATGTTTCCAGGTCTAAATTATCCAATTAATCAGCATTGCTTTGTTACTTACATTCACATAGTACTTCAGTTTAGAACACGGCTTATAATTTTAGATCACTTAAAATATAATGCTGTAATAGCAGGATACAGAGGTTCATTATGCAATATCTTTTTTTCTCTTTGCTAAAATATATATTCAGAAGAATGTTGATAGTTTACCTGGTGCCTTAAAATCAAGGAACTCACATGATACAAGTTTTCATTGATGGCTGCTTGCATGTCTAAACATGTCTACAGTGTTTGACTATATATAGTGTGCACTGTGTTGTAGAACACTTGACTGGCTTAACATATACACATACACACCTTTATTTTATATCTCCTACAAGCAGTGTGAATTAGAATTTTTATGAAAAAAAACAGAGAATAGCATAATAGTTTAAATATCTAGGTTTTTGTTTTTTAAAAAATATTTCTTTATTTTATGTGTCTGAATGTTTTACCTAAGTTGCTTTGCAGTGCCTGAGGACACAAGAGAAGGCCATTGGATCATCTGGGGCTGGAGTTATAGACATTTGTGAGCTATTGTGTGGATTCTATAAACACTACCTGGGTCCTCTGCTAGAGCAGTTAGTGCTCTTAACCACTGGGCCATCATTTCTCTAGTCTTGCATAGCCAATTCTTTAGCTCCTTATATTAAAATGCCAATTCCCAAGGTAATTTTTGTAGTGACGACGGCTTTAGTGTGGGGAACGGTGCATATCAGGTCTCTAAGTCTGGGAAGACTCCATGAATATTAAGGAAGTGGAGCCCAGGAGTTAGGCTGCTGATAGGCACACAGATAGGGAAGGGAGAGGGACCACAGCTAGATAAAGGTGGTGAGCTTCTGGCTCCTTTCTCACCCTCCTGATATGAGACAAAGCAAGTGTTTTCTCCTGCCAGCAGCTCCCCTTCCCTCAAGTTCTAGGTATGTTTACCAAAGATGTGGGCCCATCAGCATCTCTGTTTTACTTTAAACTGACCAATCCTAAATTAGAGAAAGGAGACCCCCTATTCTAATACCTCCTAATGGCCTTAAAATCCCAGCTCTTCATTGGAGGCCAGAACTCCAACTTCTCTGCTTTGTAAAGGGTCTTTCTTTGTGTTTGCCCTGGTGTGTGTGTGTGTGTGTGTGTGTGTGTTCTTACCCTAGTCAATGCCTTATTTCACTGGCTAATTGTATCTGGTTTCTATGGGATATTCCCTGTTGAGAACTGTTTGACTTGAGATTTTTCCTGCCTTTTAATTATTTGACTGCCAAACAAACCCGATGAAGACCGCTAGATAGTAGCAGAAGGGCACAACAACATACTGGTGGAATTTTGAGCTTCCTTTTCAGTAGATATTAAAGTAATTTTTTTTTTAGGGTTAGTACAGCTTCTGCTCAAGTGTCTCCCAGATGTCTGACCACTCTCCTATCCCTTAGGATTATTTTTCTCTGCCTTTTCCTTCTACTTCGTAGAGTCCAGATTTGCTCAGGGCTAGACATTTCCTGTGAAATTGGCTTACATTTTGTTTGTTACATTTGATAAATTTATACATTTATTTTATAAAGTTATATACTTGTTAAATTTTATTCTTTCATGGCAGATAAACTTATTTTTCTTCCATTCACTCACACTAAATTTCAGGCAAATGCAAATAAATAATGAGGGTAGCGTTGTTAATAAACAGCATTCCCTCCATGCTCTGTAGAGTGGCCTTGTTAATGAACAGTATTCCCTCCATGCTCTGTAGAGTGGCCTTGTTAATGAACAGTATTCCCTCCGTGGCTCTGTTTATCACTACAGTGTTTATGCATCAGACTCACTTTTGAGGTACAATGATACAAATACCTAAATTTAAGACTTCTTTTTAAAAGAAGTCATACATGGCACTGAGGATGATTGACTGGGTGAGATTCTGTCACGGTGGCAACATACCTCATTTTGCTTTAATTCTACATGCTATGGCCCACTCTAAACACATTTTCTTTTCTCTTTTAATTTTTCATTCTGTTTCTTTTTACTGCTTCCATGTATACAGGTGGCCTTTTGGCTGAAGTGTCACCATCAGTTTTGATGGTGTTACTCATCGTTACCTGTATGTAACAGAGCACAGCAGGAAATTGACACACACCTCACACTTCTGTTTGCCTCCTCCTTTAAGCATTTATAACCATGCTATCCTGAGCTTTCTTGCCATTTGTAGAATAAAACAATTTCACTTTTTATATGGGTCAAAAAACAGTCAGATTTAATCAGAACAGTGTAAAATGGGATATGTTCAACATAGACTCACTTTTAAATCATTTAATTTACACTTTCAAATGCACATCTCTGTGAGCAAAACATGACTA
Organism: Microtus ochrogaster; assembly: GCF_000317375.1. Classification (NCBI taxonomy): domain Eukaryota; kingdom Metazoa; phylum Chordata; class Mammalia; order Rodentia; family Cricetidae; genus Microtus; species Microtus ochrogaster. The sequence continues at coordinate 34,911,065 of NC_022019.1, forward strand.
TTCACAGCAAGCTGCTGCCACTGAGGTGAAATCAAGAGATCGCTGTGTTAATTTCGGCACTTCAAAGGTAACGAAAAGACCATCTACAATGAAGGCTTAATTATGTTTTCTCTTCTTTCAGTATTCACATCACAGGGCTTTCTTTTGAGACAATAATAAAGGAGGAAGAAAAAAAACCTTCAAAGGGGCAGGAAAAGAAAGTCTTTTCAACTGTTTAAAACTTCCATAGTCCCTACCCCCAAATCACCAGCAAAAGTGGGTGACAAGATAAAGTCAACAAACACATGACAAACTGAAATCACTTAGGACAGAAATACTGAACACGTACCTGGCAGGAAAAAGCATTTAAAGGAACAATAGATAATAGTGATGAATGTGTTTTTTTCTGTACACTGGAGCTTGACTGTCATGGTGAGCAGACAAATTGATGCCCCCAGGAGCATACAACATCCTGGCCTGGTGCTATTCCAGAACTCGCTGCAGCCAAATTTTGCTTTTCTTCTGTCTCTTAGAAAGCTGGGTCAGGAACCCTCCAGGTTGGTAGCACCACTAATCACATTAACTAAGGGACTAATTACTCATTAGAGTTTGCACATTTCTGTCAACTTTTCTCCCAAATTGAGTTAGTTGCTTTTTTGTAATACTTACTAGAGGAAAAAATAATTTACCAAAAGTTCTCATTTTGGCATAAACTCAAGTTCACAAGCAGATCTGTGAGTTGAGCTTATAATACTGTTCTCTATTCTACAGGCCCATGCACATGTCGATATATTTATCTCAAAACTATCTCTGAAAATAATTAATGAATTAATAGCTATCACCAGAGTTTTGCATGGTCATATTAAACCTCAAATGAGGTTGATGTGGAAGAACCAGGAAGCACAGCTGACCCTGTGGGCACTGATCATACAGGAAGGAGCTGGGTATCATGTCATTAATCTAGTCCTTGAATGACCAGTCTTCAATGTTTGTTGATGTGTCTGTGTTGACTATTGATAATTCCTGAGTAGTTAGGAGACCTAACTAGTTTTGGTTAAGATCTTTATCACTTTGAATCTTTCACATATAATTTATGTAAAGATTCAGTAAAACCATGCTAAGTGAGTCAGGACTAACCTAATAATAACCTAACACTTGAGTGAGTGCCATGCTAAGAGTACTCAGATAATAAAAAACAGAGGCTGATCATGCCTTAAACAAAGTCTCTGTAAGATGCAGGAAGCAGCTGGACTATTTAGAATATAGGGCTAATATATAAATGATACTTTTGTTTATAATTTAGTGGCAGAGAGTGTTTTCTTTCACTAAGCTAATTACCTCATTAAAGCACTATTTATAAAATTGAAAGCCTAATTATTTAATCTTTTGCCATATATTTAATAACTAGAGAAAATCAAGTAAATATGTTAGTGCATTAAAATTCTCACATAAATCTTGTAAGTAAATGTGACTTGAATTTTATTTAACCATTTCATTTAACATTTATTACCTATACATTTTAAGTCAGAATGAGTTAAAGATCTAAGGAAGAAAAGTAAAAATTTAAATCATGAGAATATACAGGCAGGTATGATCTCAGGAAGAGAATGTTTTAAGCATGAATAAAATAAAAATATTGACTATTTTTCAGAAATGATTGCTTTAGCATCAAAAGGAATCATAGACAAATTGGAATAGCAAAATACCATAGAAGAAGACAGACTTGCAACAAATGTACTAGCTATGCTAAGAGATTAAAATCCAAACATGTGTCACTCCTATGAATGAAGTTGGAAAAGACAACCTAGCCCTTAAAACACCCGTAAAACAAATACTGGGTAAGTCACTGAGAAGAAGGCCAATGAGCACATAGGAATTTCCCCCTCAATACTCACATCAATATTAAAATGCAAAGTGAGGTAAAACAATGTACCAGTCACTCACAAAAGTATCAAAACATTAAAAAGGCATACACTATCAAATGTAAAAGAGTGTGAAGGAGCATAGGAATTCTGAATTATGATACTCTAGAGGGCAAATGATTGTGGTCTTCTTTCAGGACAGGGTCCTACCACTTTTCTCATTCAGTAAATGCTTCAGGCTTTGGCTGCCATACAATGACATAAAGGGTCTTATGTGAGTACCAAGTCACACAACCATGTAAGGATACAGACACCATTGCGACTCACAGGCTCAAAGATGGGTGGTGAACCAGATTTGGAGTTTGACTCAAAAGATTCCTGTTTTAGTGGTATGGGGACAATATCCAAACTTGGGCATAGATCCTAGACAAAGTCTCATGTGAACATGCATAGTGTGTTGATGTATTGTGGCATTGAAGCCTCCTCCTTGGAAAACAGTACAGCCATCTTTGGGGAAGAAGACTAATAAGCTATGAACTAGCATCTGCCATACATTTTAATGACCTAAAAATTAGTTTCATGTATGTTAAGAAAAACAGAAAATTAGCAATAAATGCAATTGCAGAATACATATTGAGCTTGATACATTTATTCTGAGAATCATTTATCTTAATGGCATGTCAGGAGAGGACAACATGACCATATATAGCTTCCTTTCAGTATAGTGATGGCTAACAACACACGTGGAACAGGACCTTACAAACTAAAATATATTAATAACAATCTTTTAACTTTACAATACCAAACATATTTAATATAACTTTGAATTAAAATCAGTATATATGTATATGTTCTAAAGATGCATATACGTGGCAAATCTCTGCATTTCATTGATTTGAAGACATTCATTTTCAACCATTATAAAATAGGAATGAGCCTTGCCATTGGTCAAAGAATCTCCAATAATGCAAAGATAGCTAACATACACGGAACTTTGGGAACTACTTCCATTAGGCATTATTATTCTTACTTTTAGGTTTGACCCAGAAAAGCCATGAAGGAAGTTAAGTTCCATTTCTAATGACCAGGAAAACTAATCTAGATTTCTGAACTCTAACTTCATGCTCTTGTCTGCACCATATTTACCAAACTGCTTTTTGCTGACACAAAGACTCTTCAATTCTTGATTGCTTTACAGACTTCAAAAAATTGTTAATAAAATAACAAATGATTTCAATGCTTAGTTTTTAACTTAAAACTTATTAACTTATAATGAGAAATAGTAATTTGTGTTTTAGACACACATATATCAGCAAAAGAAAGGATGGAACTTAATGTAGATTTTAATCTTTGATTTGCTTAAGCAATAATAATTAATACCATTTTGGGGACCCATACAAGTTTTAGGTTGCCAAAAAAGGCTAATTGGAAGTTTTAACACTGTCATTCATTCTATAAGTGATCCCTGTAGAATTTCAGTTAAAAATTTCTTTCCAGGTGTATACCAGGATAGATAGAATTTCTTCTGCTTTTTATCCTTTATGACTCTGAGTTGCTCAAATGTATGTCTGAGTGTAATAATCTGTAATGAGGATAGCAAACAATTATATTATCTAGCAGCAAAAATAATTAGATTGACTATCAGAAGTCAACTAGACTAATATTCACATGAATTGTTGATGTCCATTAAATCTCTCCTATATTTAACCTATGGTCAATAGTCTTCAAGCTACTCCAGTGCCAGAGTGATCTAACAACATGGTAGAATGGCTACTAAACATTAGTAAAATGCAGTAGTAACTGAATGAGTGACTAATTGATAGATGAACACGTGACCAAACACAGACTTAAACATGCTGGTAGTCAGGGTGCAAAAGTCCTGGAAACAAGGTACACATTCCAGCACAGCCATACACCAGCTCTGGAAGGCAGGTCCCATCCCCACTCTCCAGTGTCCTTAGCCCTCATGGTTTTCTATAAATTCAATTCCATGTAAGCAATGTCCAGGCTATTTCTATATAATTCTACCATTTGAACCTCTGACTTTACACTACTTAACCAAGTATCTCTGTTGTAGTGGGCATATGTTAATTTTGAAAGCCTTTGTCTATATAGTAGAGGCCACTTTTAAGTCATCACACATAACTTCTCAAGTACGTAATAATTCCTAAGTATTTATAATTGGAGGACATTAGAGATGGCAAGCAGTTTGTGTTGTTTGAGTGAGACTTTTCTCAAGGCCAAACTCAATTTTGACATGCTCAATGGTAAATTTCACCTTCACTATCTAAGCAATAAGCAAGCAATGAAACTTTAGCTTTTAAGACCATCTAGAGATGGGATTAGTTGGAATACCATTATACTTAGAGTGGTATTAGGCAAATTCCTAAACTTCTCTGAACCTCAATTTCATCATCAACTACATTATAAGATTTTCCTATCCGACTGTCCTAAATATCAAAGCTAATTATCATAAAGCATTTTGCTACACAGTAAATAGTGGCAGTGAATTTTATTTCATTCATTCCTGAAAAAGTGTAACATATGTTATTACACCATTAGAGAACAAGATTAAATGGGAATCGATGCACATTTGGTAGTAAGAAGGCATGGGAATTACTTCTTTAGTGTAGTAGAGGCAGTAGAGGTCTCTATTCTATGTTTAGTTCAAAGTGAAAATAATCTTTTGTGATTGAAGACAATGATCTAGATGGTGACAGAAACAAACTTTCCCGAACTTTGGCATTCTGTTTTCTTGTGCTTTCAGAGTAGTTTCGGCTATGCATTTTATTTTCTCTCCCGTGCATCCCTGCTCTGCACACAGTACAGAAACACCACAGATTTTTAATTAGCTAACTGTACCCCGAGATTCAAGTTTAATCACAGCTGTGAAGAGGGTGTGTTGAAACTGAAGAGGACATCACTACATGATAAAAGTTACAACAATAGCGTAGTTTGAGTTTGATCTATAGATGTGACTATGTATAGATGTGGAGGGAAGCTAAACTGATGTACGACTATGGGATTTCCATTTGCTCTCCTTTATATTCCCCCACTCAAGCACATGTACCTGATGGAAACTGGGGGCTTCTCATTAACCAACCTGAAATATAATCCTCAAGAAGTTCTTTCACTTATAGCATTTAGAATGGAAGGAATCTCATCCAACGGGATATCTGGCAGTTTTCTATTGACTCTTACTTTGAAATGGATAATACATCAAATATCTGGTGACCTTCATCCCATAAATTGCTTCAAGATATAACTTAAAAGAAATGATAAACTCACCAGAGTTGCAAAGAGATGGTAGAGTATGAAATAGATGGCCACCACTGGTGCCCACATATGTCCTACTGCATTCAGAGTCTGATCCATCACGTCCACCCATCCTTCCTGGGTCAGGATCTGGAACATGGACATAAATGCCTATGCAAGAAAAAGAAATGGAGCATTACACATTCCACCGACTCAATGTAATTTACACCTGGATACAATTAAAATTATCCCATGAGAGATGAGAGAGATGTTTCAGTGGTTAAGAGCACTGGCTGTTCTTGCAGAGGACCAGATTTAATTATCTGCACCCACGTGGCAGCTCACAACTGTCTCTAACTCCAGTACTGGTGGATTCATTGTCCTCTTTTGACCCCTGGGGGCACTGCACACATGTGGCACACAGACAAAACCAAAATAAGACAATAATACCCCTCCCAAAAGAGCAAAAACAAAACTAAAATGGAAAGTAAAATTAAATTATCTTGTGATAATCAGCTGAAGACTTTGTTGTTGGCATTATTTATTCTCTTCTAATAAATCAAGGGAAAGTAATTCATGCAACATGGGAAAAAGCTGAGAACAAAGGATTAATTGTTACATCAAACTCTTCAGCTTCAGAAACTAATTATTTTGAGTTAAAAATTGCTTTTAAGGGTAAATTCTTTTGAGACATGAAAGTTTCTCTATCATTGCCTACACATGATTTGTTTTTTCCCCTTTCAGAAAGTTATTTTAACACCTCCAGCAGATTTTTATTTGGGTTTCCTGATGCTGCTAGTAGAACTGTATTAATTTAAAAATGAATTACATTGTCTTAAGCACACAGGAGAATAATAACTTTTATTTTGTTTACAAGGTGTCCAGCTACCAAATGAGTTCAGCTACCATATTAGAAACATGTAATGATATGGACAGGCTGAGGAATTTAACAAAGACACATTTTTTTTCATGATACTTTTAAAGAATTTAAGGCACAGAGTCATGATTGCAGATGAAGCCAAGACTAAAACACCAGGACATTCCAATAAAGCCAGTCATGCTGAAAGACTGGGCTCTTCCTGCACCAAGCTTTGGCTGTTCAGTTTGGAAACATCGTTCTAGTTAAATATGAGAATATGTGTCCTGTATGCATCAGTGGCCACTAAATGCTTCTTAGTGAGGCTTTTGATCACGCCGGGAAAAGGTTTACTCTTTACAACTGTTTTATAGTCTTCAGAGGAAGAAACCATAAACAGAGTATTAAGGTTCCAAGAACTGAAGTCCAGGATAAGGAACAGCCTGAAATCAAGATACAAATCTATGATTGACAGGATCCCAGATTTAAAGGGACTCTAAAAGTAATTCAGTCTGGCTCTTCTAACCTATTTGAATACTTTGTTATGCTAATAGAAATTGTGGCCAGGTATTGGATCTCCTGCATTCAGGAATGTCTGGGATCTGCCACTTTTAGGCATAAGCACAGCTATTTCCTCTTAGACTATTTCCTTCCTGAGGTCAAAAGAACTTTTTCCAAAGTGTGACTTTCAATGTTCAGGAGACACTGGGTCCACATGAATAAGAAACCATTAATTCTTAAATAATTTTTTCAGAAAAAATTATACTTATTTATTGTAGTTATGTATAGGGTGAATGTGTTATGGCGTGCGTCTGGGGGCCAGAGGATAACGTGGGGAGCCAGTCTGTCCTTCCACCATGTGGGTCACAGGGATCAAACTCAGGTCTTCAGGCTTGCCTTCCATATGAAATGAATCTTGAAGCGGTTGATTGTTTTCCCACATGTCCTCTGTCCATTTGTGGAGTACTTCTCTTGAATTAGTCTGGCCTAAATTCTTTCATCTTGTAGAAGTTTTTTTTTGTTATTGTTGTTGATGAAAATGTGAATTAGGTTGCATTTGATAATTGAGTCCTAGCATTATCAGCAGCACCGTGACATTCTCCTTGCTGGGCTGCACAACAGGAGGCAACCCTTAGCTTCAACTCACCCCTTGTTTAACTGTACTGTTATTTCCTTAAAATCATCATATATTGCATTATGTCAAACACCATGAACATTGTATTGCCTTAAATAAATACAGAATTGTTTTACCAAAAACAATACTCTATCATTTAACTTAATAAAAATGTCAGCCTTATCACTGAGGGCAATTATTTTTCTCCGTTTCGTCTTCTTTTTTGCTAATGAATATGTACATACAAGCAGTACATATTCCAAAGATGATTCACATGAAACTATCAGATTGCTGTATTTTCCCCAAGACATTGCCACCAGTGAGAAAACATACATACATCTCAGACCTAATAGCAAAAGGTGTCGCATGAAAGCGGCATGAATTACATTTATTAGCTTTCTTTCTTCCAAAGTAAAAAAATGCTTGCAATTAAGCCTAACAGATACTATTCCTGGAATTTCCAGACCAAAAGTTTAGGTCTACTTTTCAAGTGTCCTCATCGCAAACCAACCTATACGTTTACTGCAATAACTTTTGAAACCATTAGCTTTTATATGTGCAGTATTACTCAGGAACATGGAACTGTGGGATTGTGACCCTCCTCTCTGAGACAATGAGTGCAGGAGACTGAGGTTATCTGCTATTCTTTTCAGTGTCTTAAATAAAAAAAAAAAAAACCACTCAAACTTTAAAACCTTGATTTCTGCAGAGCTCAGCTGGAAGTGCATATATTATATCTGAGAGCAAGACTTTTAGTTAAGTGGGATTTGTGTGTACATTGTTGCTGATAAGCTGAGGAAAATGGTAGAATCACTAAAAGCTTCTCCTATAGCCTGAAATTAATTTGTGTTTCATGTGAAGGGTCCTTTAGTTTTGTTGAGTTTATACCCAGATGTTCCAATTCAATAACAGTCTGAGACTGAAAGTCAGATATGCTCACTGACACTTCGCGGTTAAGGCCCATGCACCTGGAGGAACCTGAAACTTACATGTTCCAACAAAGATTATTAGAGGCTCATGGGACTAAGATGAGTAAGACAATGTGTCAACTTCTAAAAACATTTAGAAGCAAAAGGGAAGAAAATGAACACTACCAAGCAGCGAATGAAAACATGGTGCATGGAGAAATTTGACAAAAGGCTGTGAAGGCAGCACCGCTGAAGAACACCTGCCTAATCTGCATGAAAAATACAACATTTTTTTTTTGAAAATGTAACTTGAAGATTTCTATATGCCACAACTTGACATTCCTTTCTTTGTTCACTACAACATTAGGTATCTGTTCACTCCAGGCTTCATGCAATTGTTTGTAGTCTATTATATAGAACGTATCAAATCTGAAACAGCTTTTGGACAAGTTTAAATCTTAAATTTATTAAGAAATTTTGTCTTTGGATTTTAGTAAGCTGGTAAACGATAGATCATTTTTAATATATTGACTAGGAGGATGCCGTTCATTCACCACTGAGCAGGTGATGTTCTCAGATTCCATTTCCCTCTTCGGAGCTCAGGTATCATTTCAACTGTAATCTTTGGTGCAGTAACAAAAAATCAATGTTCAACGTTAAATTGAGCTCCTTTCTTTACCATAATTAATCTGAATCTGGCTCAACTTATTCATATCACTTAACAGTCATTTTTTTTGGTGCTGTTTATAGTGAAATTATTCATATGCCTCAAAGGGAAAAGAAATACATTCTTCTACCAAGATGACTGCCAGATTCTCACACAATTTACCCTCTACTTGGAATAGATCCCATTTCTACTATGCCGTAGCTGTTCTTTTTAGAACCTCCAATTACCTGGAAGCCGTCTGAGTCCTGCTCGTACAGATTTGTTTTCTGGAGCTGTCTCACTGCCTGTTCTAATTTGGGATAATTGCTTTTGAGACCTGTTCCGTAGTTGGTATGATTTGCATTTCAAGTCCCTTATTTTGGTCTCTTATTCTCTCCAATGTAACATCAGAAGAGGCTGCCAGCATCTCACCCGTGGACTTAAAGGCCTGCTTCTGTGTGTCAGCTGCACCTCTTCTCTCTGCTCTCCCAGTACGAGGAAAAGGCTCGCATGATGAAGACGTTTATCTGAAGCTGTGGGTAATGATGCTGAGAGCGTCAGACTATAGAAACTTCTTCAGTCCAGGTGCATCTAGGGAATCATTACTGCAACCAGAGTCGACCAGTCCTAGATGTGCCCTTTCTTCAAGTTCTCTGACCTATCTTCAGTCGTCATTCTTGGTCCATGAGTCTGGTTGAGGACTCAGGGGAAAAGGTCACCCCCGCATCTCCTCTCCTCCCTTTGTCCAGAGACTCCTATTTCCTTATAACTTCTGTTTCATTTTTCATACTCTCATGACGCAGCATTTTTGCTTATTTTGATAGAAAATTAGATTATGAGGAAGCATTCATTTTTGAAAGTTGAAAGTTTTAGCTTTATTTCCAGGACTTGGGAGGCAGAGGCAGGTGGATCTCTGTGAGTTCGAGGCTAGCCTGGTCTACAAGAGTTAATTCCAGGGCAGGAACCAAAAGCTACAAGGAAACCCTGTCTCAAAAATAAAAATAAAAAAAAAATCTATCTGTCTGTCTATCTGTCTGTCTGTCTATCTTCCTGCTCTAAATAAAGGACTTCTACAATTCAGGAGTTCTTGTCTTCTTGTAGGATTCTATATAACATCCGTTTGGAGTCTCCTCAGATTGAGGGATTTGAGATGAGTATATATTTTAGGATTTTCTTTTCCTACCTTTTCTTCTTATCCTTTTCCAAAAGACAAGTCTAGGAGATGAGATGAGCCTAGATGTCTTTCCCGTTCTTTCTCAGTACCCTTAACTGCTCTCCTTTCTCCATGTTGACCGTTACTCAAATGAAATGTTACAAATTTGTAGACCTTCCTGCGTGTAATTTCTGGTGCTACATTATAAATTAATTGTTAATTGGTTTGCTGATTTTCTGACGCTTTAGACAGGCACTATCTGTGATTTTTCTTTCTTTTGTTTTACCTCTTTATTCCATACACATAGTGGAAATCTCAAATTAAGCAAGACTATACAGGCCAATTCTTGTAAACTTCAGGTGCGCACATGCTGCTAGGTGAACTGAGAATGAGCAGTTCCCTGGAGACTAGTCCAATTTGTATACCAAGTGAACTGGAAAGGTGGAGCCCGGCAGCTCTACCCCTTCATGGAGAAACTAAATCAACCAAAAAAGTCTTGAATGAATTTCAAATGGAAATGACAGAGAAAAATCACATTGAATCTGGAGGCAGGAGAAAAAAAACGCTATTTTTCCAAGCAGGTATAGAGGTCAACAGAAGGAGTTTGCATAGACACTCAGAGAAGTGATGATGTCCCAAGGAAGCAAAATTTCTGAATAAGCAGAGGTCAAGAAAATATATCAGATAAGAGATTGCACTTAACTGGATCTCATCTGATAGAAAATAAGTATTTTAATGGTATTAGCTTTATGATTTTTATCAGACGTTTTATTCCTTGAGTATGTGGGGACAAAACAAGGATAAGAGCCTGAGAGCAGAGGGTAAGTAGTAGTTGCTTTCCAAAGAAACGGAACGAGAGAAAACAAAAGCCAAGAATGAGGTCCAGGAGCTACTAACGAGGCCAAAACACCATTGTCCAGGGCCACAAAGCCCAGGCCATTCCTTCTCAGGCTCTTACTCGGTTCTCTGTTCCCTCATCTGTAATGCAATGGGGATCCCCTCTGAACCTCAGCTCTCTTTCTTGCTCATTAGTACTCTCTTGTTCAGCTTCTCCATACTCATGTCCCCAAAGACCATCTTTAACAGACTTCTCCCACACTGATACTCTCAGTCTCCCCTTTAGATTCAACTTCATAGCTCCACTTGGATTCCTCGCAGGAATCTCAAGCCTTTGATATCTCAAATTGTGTTCATGGCTGCCCTTCCTACACTCCTGTCTCAGAAAGCAGCACTCCATTAGTCAGGTCATTCACACCGTCGACCTTCAGGAGACCTTTCTTCCTTTTCATCTCCTCATACTCCACATCTACTCTGACTGCTTGTTTTCCAAAATATGCTTTGGTTTTTGGTCTCAGCATGAACTTATCCTCAGTGTTCCTTGACACTTCTACTACAGTAGCTAGTATTAGTTTTCCCAGTGGATCCTACATTTTATTACTAGATTTCCTGTTTATTAACAGAGATCAGAAGACTCAGGTGAAAATAAGACCACCAAAGAGGGATGAGAGGGAAATAAGCAGAAAGTTCCATTTCTTGTTCCTAATAACACTTGAACATTGAAGATGACGAGGCTGGGTAATGTCTGTTAGCCTTGATTCCATTTGAGTACTCCTGGCTCTTTCCACTGTGAAAACATCACCTTGAGTTAAATATTGATAAACATTTAAAAAAAAAAGTAGTGTTGGACAATACCTCAGATTGTGGTTAATTTGTACCAGGTAGGAAAAACCCACCTTGTAAAGCCTTTAATTAGGTATTTCTTGTGTGTGTGTGTGTGTGTGTGTGTGTGTGTGTGTGTGTGTGTGTGATAAATGGTGCTGGATCATCAAAGATCAACTTCTAACTCAAAGTAATTTTACATTCTTAGAAATGAGGCAAGCATAGTATCTAATGTGAAATAGCCTAAAATAATCTACTAAGATGGCAAAGCAGCTATTAACCTCTTTAAAATGTAATGAATGATATTTGAACTTTGATGACCTGAGGAATATTTGGGGAATTTAGTATAGGTGGCTATCACCTTGAGTTAAATATTGATAAACATTTTTTTTTTTTAAAAAAAAGTAGTGTTGGACAATACCTCCGATTGTGGTTAATTTGTACCAGGTAGGAAAAACCCACCTTGTAAAGCCTTTAATTAGGTATTTCTTCAGTTTACAACATTTATTTATAACATTACAAAATCATTATAATCATCTAGCACAATAACATTCTTAGTAAAGCAAAAGCAAAACACAAACTTACTTCCTACTCATCCTGACTGCATCATTCTCTAGCCATCATTTTGTTTCCTATTTCTGAAGATTTGTTTACTCTGGACATTGTCTCTAAACATAATAACATTCCACAAATGCAGTGTCCATCTACAGTGGTACACATTAGTTCCCCATTTTCTTTTTAATTTTTGCCCCATAAAATCTCAAGTATATATCACAGTTTAAATATTTATCAATTTTGGATATTTGGGGTGCTTCCACTTTTGGAGGCTATCATGAATAATGATGCCACCATGAGCATTTATGTGTACATGGATTTTCATAAATTATCTTTTACTAATTTTTATTTCTTGTATTTGAGTACATGTACATAAACATACGTTTTTTTGTTCTTAAAATATGCACATTAGAAATTTAAAATATAGAAAGGAATATAACTCACATTATCCTTGGGCAGCTTAAAATTTACAATAGACTTTGCACCAATTTTCTTTATTCTTAGCTAGTTCCAAGAACTCTTTCCCTTTATGAGAGATTTGCTTTCAAAATGAAATCTACTTGACAACTTCTATAGTAGGGCAACCATTTACTGAGAGCTTCCCCGCTGTGTCTTACTACCAGACAGCCCTAAAATAGACTTGCTTTGACGGGATTCTCTGAGTGCTCAAGTGACATCTCCTTTGGGTATAATTGCCTTAATTATTCACCTACTCAATTTCCTTGCTTCTTTCTTTCTTCACAAATAGTGGTAATTTACAGAAGGGTTTATCTTCTTGGAAACCCAAAGAGTTTATGAACCTTTAATATTTTGCTAACAGCTGGTATATTTTGTTATTTATGATCTTTTGTTTCAAACTCACTGGATTATCCCAAACTAACAATACTTAAAATGACATTACATGAAAGTTGGGATTATCTGATGTTGTGATTAATTTTCAAAAAATTATGTTGCTTGGTAAAATTGTGAGTGAAAAAAACCAAAGGATTGATGGAGATAAGAGGTTAGGAAAACTCATTAAAATGGTATTTAGCATATTTAAAATCTCACAGCCAATAAAGGCTAAAAGAGTAGCCTCTAAATGGCAGAACTGATTTGTGCAATATGTTTATAAATACTATGGATTTGAAATCTGAATTGAAACTGAGGTATTAAATTCTTGGCTTAACTTTTTCTCTATTTCAATTCACTCCTCTGTTTTAGGCAGAATTTCGTGATCTAGCTATTTAATCATGTTCTCCTTCTCCAAATCCCATCTTTCTTGTTTTCCTTTTCCCTTCAAGTTCTCAGGGAAAAATGTCATTTCTAAGGTGAACCTAACCGTGTCTTGCTGTCCTTGGACACCCAGGGCATAATGGAGTAAATCATGCTATAGAAAACCAGGTTCTCATCAGCCTCACTCACAAGGTACATCCTTCCAAGAAAGAGCAGAGGAAGGACTGAAGTCAAAAGACAGGGTAGGCAGAGACGGAGACCACAATGCCTTGGGAGTGTGTTGGGAAAAAAGACTGAAAGCCGTAGGCCAGTTTTGGCATTTATGAGCAGGGAAGGAGAGTCAGTTGCCGATTGCCTAGTGTCTGCAGATAAAATCCTCAGCATCTGGAGGCCAGCTTCACCAAATATGCAATCATATTGTCATTCTGTGATGATTGCTTCGAAATAAAAAAGAAAGCATTTATGAATATTTTATGAACATTAAAGTACAATCTGGATAATGTTTTATATATTAACTTAGAAACCTGTCTCAGTGATATTGTTCCCCAGGGGGAAACCTGTCAGTTTCATTGGTTTGATAGCACTATTCCTATATATTATTATGATTTAAATTTTTTATATTCATAAAATTTGGTTATACTTATATAATGCTCAAAAATGATCCTGGATAAACTATAGCTTTGAGGAAATGATACTTCTAGATGCATGGTTTTGAAAGTTTGACATTATGTTTGATGGCGGCATTTTATTTCATCTTGTCTTTTAACTACAAATGCCTACTCTTTTGTGACCTGTTAAGGTGATATGCTATTCATCTGGAAAATTTAATTTTGTATTATACATATTTCGGTCTACTTTTGGACTGGATCTTACCTATGGAGGTTACGGAGAGAGGTTACAGTGAGCATTTCTGAGCTGACAGATATTACAAACAGGCATTTGGTGCAGTTGTTTCCACTGAGGATTATTTTACTGAGAAAATAGTGTAAGTCACAGGCTTGGCAGGTAGACAGAGGCAAGCAATGCAGTAAAGTAGGAGCTTTGTTTTGGGCTTTCTATTGTTACTTCAACTTGAGTTTTGTAATCCTGTTCCAAAGGATTTGTTTTGAGTGACTCTCTTACGAACAGTGTCTCAGAGCTATGCATTGTTTCTTTGTACATGAAATCTTTTGCAATTAGAGGTTTTTTAAATTTCATTGCCATTTATATGGACAGAAGTGAAATATTTAAAATAATATCTCCTTAAAGCAATTGCTCTGCATTTTATCCCTAAAATTAGAAATAAAGTTAGATTTAGAAATAAAGTTGAGGCAAGTGGTTTCAATTAATCCTGTCACTGCCTTTAATGTTGGCAAGAAGGAAGGACTAAATAGTTCTTTGCTTTTTTCCCCTCCAAATGAAGCCTTGTTATTTACCTTGTATTTATAAGTTTCTATATATACTCATTGCTAAGAATTCCATTTAGGGAATAAAGGAGAGAGCAGAGGCAAAAATGCTTATTGGTCAGATTATAGATGACTAAGGAGAAGTTTGATTGTAGACCCACATAATTGGCTCAAAATGTCAAAATGAGCTGGAATATAATTAGAAGCAAAACATACATTAGAATGTCAGGCCTCTCCCAGCAGCAAATTGCTTCAAGTAGAATCTACACTTAAATATAATTTCAAGAGTAAGAGAAAAAACGGTCAGCTCATTTCAAAAATAATAAATAAATAAATAATAAGCTGCATTTATTTCCCAGCTATCAAAACATGTGTAGGTGTAACCACTGGCATCTTCTCTCAGCCATGCATGCGGTGACTTTACATGACATTATACACAAGGTCATTGGTTCCTATAATTTCCTAGGATTTCTTTATCAGCAAGAGTCAATGATATGCATGAAAAGAGACTTTGAGCCAGGAATAGCATCCGTGGGATGCAGTCCCACAGGTAGAGAGTGGCATTGCTGTGTATTTTGCTCCTGTATGTCCTTTTAGACATTGTAAGATCTAAAACTGCTGATTTCTTTTCATCATCAAGGTTATGGGAACAAATAATATTCATGCCCATTCTGAGTATTATTTAAACTTTTTTTTTAAAAAAAGAAACCTGCGTGTGTGTATGTATGCATGCATGTGCGTGTGTGTGCATGCATGCGTGTGTGTGTATGCATGTGTGTGCATGCATGTGTGAGTGCGTGTGCATACATGTGTGTGTGCGTGTGTGTGCATGCATTTATGTGTGTCTATGCATGCATGTGCGTGTGCATGCATGCATGTGTGTATGTGTGCGTGTATGCATGTGTGTGAGTGTGTGTGTGAGTGTGTGTGCATGCATGTGTGTGTGCGTGTGTGTGTATGCACGCATGTGCGTGTGTGTGCATGCATGCGTGTGTGTATGCACACATGTGCGTGTGTGCATGCACGTGTGTGTGCATGTGTGTGTATGCACACATGTGCGTGTGTGTGCATGCATGTGTGTATGTGTGCATGTGTGTGCGTGTGTGTGCAGGGTAGAGGATAGTACTTGAACTTGGGGATTGCAAAAG
This sequence comes from Microtus ochrogaster, assembly GCF_000317375.1. Classification (NCBI taxonomy): domain Eukaryota; kingdom Metazoa; phylum Chordata; class Mammalia; order Rodentia; family Cricetidae; genus Microtus; species Microtus ochrogaster. The sequence continues at coordinate 34,926,800 of NC_022019.1, forward strand.
TCAGATTTCTTCTTCTACTTAGTGGGATCCCAGAATCTAACTTGTGGGACAGCAAGCACTGTGCCAGCCTTCAAACATTTTTTTTAAAATCGCCTTTGTCTTGAACACTATGGAGGATATATGTGAAATTCCTTATGTCTCAAGTAACTAATGGTATATACCTATCTTCAGTATTTTTTGCTAATATAATTATACTTACTAATGGTTTTTCTCATAAAATATATGTCACCAATTTTTATAGAGATCTAAAATGGCAAAACATTTTAATAAAAATATTTTAGTAATTTGAAACTTAAATGATAAATTCCCTGCATTAAAGACACTCATTTGAGGGAACAATATTAAGATGAGCTGAATGAAATTCTATTTTTGCCCTAGCTATCTCTCTGTTAGAGCATGGTATTTTTAGTTGAAAGGTGTACTTCCCATCGATTATGTTAAAATCATTTTGAAAAGCAGCCATCTAGCTGACAAACAAACAGCTGTGAAAATGAGACCTGGAGATTTATGCAAATGGGGGAGCTCTGAATTAATTTTCTTCATGGAACTGACTGTCAAATTTCTTGGAGTATTTATGCTCTATCTCTTAATTAGTAATTTTGCTAATGTCAGTCATATTGAATTTTCATAATGTAAACGATGCGTTTCATTGGCAAATATGTTCTAAGAGATTACAGATGAAAGCAGAGACTCTACATCTGATGCAGTTAAATTGATGAACACTGAGACAGTATATATCTTATTAATAAACACACTAAAATTACATAAGAAGTCTTCTTTGAGTAAGAAATACGGTGACTCCATAAGAAATTTTATTGTTCTTTTATATGTGCAGGGAATAAGATTTTGTTTCTGTTTAGCTTTAAACAGAAAGCAGCTTTGACCAAGGGGATGCTAGCATTTCTACATATTAAAGTCTACTGCATTTTAGAGGTGGGGTTCTCTTGTCTGTATTAGTTCTATCACCATGAACTAGGGACTGTTATTTGAGCTGCTCATTGGTTCTTTTCCAGCAAGAGTGTGCTTAATTTTGGCGCATATTCCATGTGAAGTTTGGTAAAGTCACCCTAGGCCTGCATTGCTTATGTATTTTTTGATCAGTTGAAAAACACTGATTTCCTATTTGTTTAGGTTAGTACTTTATTGGTACAATTTATTTATACCATTTATGATTTTCATCAATTATTCTGTAAAAATATACTTTTGATAATTGTAAAGGTGCTGCCTTAAAATTTATTCATTTCCACATAGATGGACATCAAAAGTTTCTTCAACTTTTTAAAGTGGTTAACAATATAAGAAGGAGCGTTTACGTGTGTGGTGCTCACGCATGCCTGTGCACATGTGTGTGCGCATGAGTGCACTGGGCTGAACGTGCATGTGTGTGTTTACCTGCAAAGTGTAGTTCCTTCATTGCTTCTTTATTTTATTTATTTATTTTGAGACAGGCTCTCTTTCTGAGCCTTGAGCTCAGTGATTGGTGAGAATGGTCATCATAGCCTTGTCTGGGCTTCGTCAATGTTGGGCTTATTGACATGCATCATTTTGCTTGGGTTTTTATGTGGTTTCTGAGAAACTGAATTCAGGTTCTCATCTCTGTGCGATAAATAATTCATTTACTGAGCCACTTTCTAGACCCAACAGAAAAAACAGCTTTTGAGGAGAAACCTTTGTATATATTTCTAGCTATATTCTTATTTTATTATCATAATGGTACACAAATAATTGTATACAATAATTATATACAAAATATGACTTTTCATGCATGAATGTAGTATAATTTAAGCATATTTCACCCTATCTGGTTATTTTGCTAATAATAAGTGTCTAGAAATAATAAGTGTCTATTTCAAGGACTAAAAATGGTTTTTTTTTTTTTGACATTTAGTGAGTAATGTCTCCCAGAGAAGTCACATACATGTGTAATATCAGAGCCTACGGTCTGCTGTCAGCTGTGTGGATCACTACTCACCAAAAGCAAAAATAACAAACAAACCTTCTCCTCTTGGCATTTCCTTCCCTACACAGATATTAAATTTAAAGCCTATTATCATAGTTTCCTTTGTTTTGGAGAAGATCAATGGTGGTTATTTTGAATTGCTTTAAAATTCAAATTAATTTTTTTGTAAGTTTTAAATTGTTTTAAATCTAGACAATCTTTGGTCATCTGAAATTTAGCTTCATATATTTTTTAATCTCTGTATTCACATATTTTAGATATTTTTGTTCTAATTTATTTGGAAGATATTCTGGTAGACAGTATAAGGGGCTCTTGCAGCTTCAATATGAGATATTCAATAAAGGTAATCTAACTTGTCTTTGAACCAATCATTCTGATACCCTCTGTCAATTTTGTAGTTATGGGGATTAAATCCATGGTCTGGAATATTTAAGTGGGCAAATATCTACTACTGAGCCATGTCCCAGCTCTCTTTTTACTTTTTCTGACAGACAGGGCCTTACTAAGATGCTGAGACTTTGCTTGAGCCCACTCTGCACTCAGCAGCCCAGACACATCTTAGCTGATAGCCTTCTGGCTCAGGCACTTGTATGATTGTAATGGGCCTACTGCCCCTCCATGTGTGTGTTTGTGTATGCATGTGTGTTATGTATGAAAATGTGCAGGTCGATTTGTTGCAAAGAGCAGAGGAGGATTGGATGTCCTTTCCTATTATCCTGTGTCTTGTTCCCTTGAGGTGAGACCTCTCATTGAAACTGAATCTTGTTGCTTTTGAGCCAGGCTGGTGGCTCAGTTCTTTTTCCTGAGGCTGACTACCAAGTTCCAGCTATCAAAGTATTGGAGTCCAGCAATTAAAATCCCCCTTTTGGCTGCCATAATTAACATGATCAATCAAAATTAAACACCTCATCCTAGCATGGAGCTTCCCTTTTACCTTTATAAACTGCATTTGCCTAAGGGTCAAGTCTGTCTCCTCTCTCTCCAGGCTACATATTTGTCCTGGAAATTCTTCTCCCTCATCCTTTACCTCCTGTCTTTGTCTCTAATTCCCTGTTCTTAGTCCCCCTTGGGCAAATAAATTCCCTTTGTGATGAGAAGTTGCTCTTGGGGTGTCTTGTGCCAAATATCGATCCCTTTACTTTATTACCAAATTTCTAGAGCTTTCTTACAGAAACTATCAAATTCATTTGTATCAAATACACTTCTTTTAGCTTGAGGTAAGATTGGAGACTTTGCCTATTGCATTTTTTCAGTGATTCTGAGTTGATGGGATGTAGAAAACTAAAACAACAACAAAACCCTGAAAATAAAACAAAACAAAAAAAACAAATATTAACAAAAAATAAAACTCAAGCAGTCACACTATAGGCCTGGGTTTGAACTGGATGTTTTTTCTATAGCTAAGCCCCTACACACTTTTTCTTCATTTTGTGTTGTGTTAATGGAAAATATAGAATGTGTCCTGTAAGCCTCCATTTTCCTAGGGGTTTCCTACCCACATACACATATGTGATCAGCCGCAGGGATACTCAACCACATACACACATGCATACATAATCTATTTCATTGTGATTTCTGGAAATTTTGGCCTTATTGTTTATTGACACAAAAGTTATAGAGATACTCATATGCAGGTGTAGGAAGCTTAGCATTTTGTCTCATTATGGATTTGGGTATTCGATATAAGAAGTGCATAGGAGGAAGTGGATTGATCTATATATCAGTCATTAGAAGGTCCTCTCTTTAGATCTATAGGTTAAATTGGCAATGACATGCTCTTTCAGATTCTGGCAATGAGGAGTTGGCCACTGGTCTCATTTTTCTGATATCTGTCACCTATTTTTCTGTCTAGCTTAATATCTATCTATCTATCTATCTATCTATCTATCTATCTAACAATTTTCTATCATCTATGTATGTATGTATCATCATTATCTATCTCTCTAACAATTTTCTATCATCTATGTATGTATCTATCATATCTATATCATGTATATATCTATATCATCTATCTGCCTATCATTTATCTATCTATATTCTATCTATAATTTATCTATCTTATATATCTATCACCTATCATGTATCTCTATCTTTTATCTATCTCTGTGTTTTCTTTTAATCTTCAAAAAACCGATTAAGATGAATATTTTACACTGTAATTTGGGACTGCTTTTAAAGCTTTAAACTTTTTATATAACTGAAAACTGAGTAGCCACTGCCTAGTCATATTTACAGAGGGACCTTTATGTGCTAGTTAGGACATTTAACTATTACTTAGAATTTAGTGTGTGGTGCTAAGAATGTTCTCCATGTTATTTAGGAGTGGCACTGCTGGCTACCATCTGGAGATGTTATTTGTCATTATCTTCTCTCTCCAGTCCCCTCAATTATGTATTATCATTTTGTTTTATTTTATGGGTAACTGTAGACAACCATGAGAGTTAGCAAAGAGCACAAATTTTTCTGCATGCAAGACTCAACAATGTATTTAATAACAGACTCACCTTTGTGTCATGAAAAATATGCTTAAAGAAGTCACCCAAACTTAATAAGATATTAGCATTCTTAGGAATGCCTCACATTTGTTTTTAAAGTTGGTTAAATAAGAAGACTGTTATTGACTAATGTGATTGTGGGATGCTGGGAAAGAACAGCTGAGGAGCCTAAAATAAAATTTACCAAACTAAAGTGAAATGAAAAATTAGGGTATGAGTATGAATATGTCATCAAGGGAAGTAATAATTCCTTCAGTGTTCACCCAAATGACCATCAGTGACAATACACAACAGCCAGAGATGACCAACTCCGTGTGAGTCAGGAAGCATTAAAGCCATTGCTAAAAGTATGTTCACAGGATATTATCATTGTGGAGTTAGTGATGAATCATCACAAAAATAAATCCAATAGGAGCCAAGCAGCACCAACAAAAATGTCTAAAGTTATATTGGAAGGGAAATAAAGTATTTTTAAAGGATTTGGGGGTGGGCAAGAGAGACAATTGCGTTAAGTTTGTCATTTCATTGCTTTAAATTTTGAGCCAAATTGCCACATTCTGTTGTAGAGTCACGACCAGGCGTGAGTAACAATATGGTCTAGAGTTTCAGATGGGGCTTACTTTATGGGTTTGTGGAGCATTTGACACAATAATAGCCTCACAGAAAGAATAAAATAAAATTACCTCTAAAAGTGCCTGTGATTTTTCAACTGGTCATAAACTTTTGTCTTTGATCAATAAAAATGAATTATAGACAATGAATACACCAGAGAAATAATATGACCAACAGTGTGGTCTTTGGTGACTTTCTGTAGCCCAGACTTTTCATGGACTGGTTTCAGAAGACAACTCAGCTCTTCTCACATGTTCCTTCCATGCCTTCAAGTTTCAGCTTCATTTCAGGCCCATCCAAAATCTTGCCAACACCCCCATCGAAATGTTATTTACCTCAGAAGCCTTACAGACCTACTTTTCTTGAAAGCACTCTCTTCTTACTATTAAAATAAGATGGAATTTGGAGGCATGGAAATCATGAAAATAATGTATTCCTAGAATTTTTAAATGCCAACCGGGATATGCTCAATATTACTTACAAATAAGTATATGTATTGTATGATATTGCACATTTTAGTCTAGTTGTTTTCTACTAAGGGATAAGCTATTATAATTCTTCCTTAAAGCCTTGGTTATATTAAACAGGAGGAGCTAATGAATGTGTCCATGCCTGCACTCTTACCTCTATTACATAAAGAAAAGTAATAAAATTATGAAAGATACCAAACAGACATACGACTTAGACTTCATTACCAAGCAGTTGTGAACAGTATTTTATGAAAAAAAAAAAAAGGACCTTCAGTGATTTAGAAGCAAGACAGTGGGAACATGAGGACTTGAAACTCAAAGAGGAGACAGCAATAAAAAAAATGTGAGCCCAGGTATTGAGAAAATCAGGTTGTGACCATAAGGATCCATCTTTCTTTCAGAAAAATAATTGATGGAGTAGCTTTAATCCTATCTAAAGTTTATCAGTCAACCTTTGTTTCTGATCACAAGAATAAAAAAGAGGGTTAAAAAAAAATCCCAGGACTCAATTGCTACTACACCCTCCAAGAAGAGTAAATGCACTTGGAAGGGGAAATGGAGGAAGACTGAAGGAGTTAAAAGGGAGAAAAGTGGGTATGTGCACGTGGTCTAAGTACATTGTATGCATGGATAAAATTACTGAAGTAAACTTTTAAAATCCCAGGAAATTTTGGCTAGGATTTGATAGTCTGTCTAAAGGCTTATTTACAATTCTAAGAAAATAATGAAAAGTTCAAGGACCCAAAAGTAAGAAGAGTTGGTTGAATTCCCCAACCTGAGTAATTCATGATGTCTGTACTGTTGTTTGAGTTTTATATCAAGGGATATAAGGGATACGCAGTAGGTCGAGTGAAGCTGCTGCTGTGTGTGCTGGGTTCCTTTCTTGGTGTAGACTGTCTGAACAAAGAGCAGGAAGAGAAGATAAGGAAGCAGCTTGTGGACAGCCGGTGCATGTCTCACAGGCGCTGCACCATGGACAGAGCAGTGTTAGCACTGTAGAAAACTGAAGTAAGACAAAATGAAGAACTTAGTGTTCACAGTAAGATGAAGCATCAACAGATGTAACTTGTTTTGGTCAAAGCTAGTGTTGTGGGGTTTGGAGTTCAGAGTTAGCTCACCTGCTATTGACAGATTAACCACTACATCTACTTTGAAACTTAAGTCATTCAGTATCTACCAGAGTTGAAGGTACATTTTTTTCTAAGACCAAACAATTCTATTTCTAGATTAAAAAAAAACAACAACATCAACTTATGTTGTGTGTGAACAGATTGATGTGTGAGTGTGCTTGGAGCAGCACCAGTTAGATTCACAAAGTTTAGAAACAAGTATCCAGCACCAATTGCATTAATTTTCTACTAAGGGGACAAATGGGTCAGGTAGCAGCTTCACACAGCATCCACTGATCGACTCCTGGTGTCTAGAATCTGAAGGGCAGGACAGGCATCAGTCTTTGTTCATGGTCAGAGACTGGAATCGTGGTGTTACCTGGGCTTTGCTCACACCTGGAGTTCAACCCCATTTGTGTTGGTATCAAAATCTATTTCTTTAAATGAGAGGAGAGTGATCAGAAAGAGGCACCTAAGGGACAACATATCTACCCCGGTTTATCTAAGGACATCATATCTACCTCAGTTTGTGCATATTAAACTCTGAACAGTTACTGACGTATTTTGATTTAACATTTAGTTGTAGCTGTACTGGGGGTTGAGCCTACAGACTAACACTTGAGCTATATAACTCAGTCTCTGTTGTTTATGTTATTTTTTTCACTATTGAGTATGTGAGATGGGCAAGCATCTACACTGAGCTCAATCCTCAGCTTTATTTTAGCTTTTGTCACAAGACAAGATCTTATTAAATTGCTTAGATTGGCCTTAAACTCACCCTTTAGCTGAGGCAAACCTTGAATTTGGGACCCTCCTGGCTCAGCTCCTAAGTAGCTGCCATTATAGACTTGAGCCAACAGTCTTGACCTTCTTTTAGTATTGCTCATATTTTTTGAATTTTTGATATATTTCACAACAAAATTAAAAACATAATAAAAAGCAAAAGAGTAAATTAAAAATCACTAAATTTATCAGCAGTATTAATTGATCTAATATTGCTGAAAGTAAAATTAACCTTGAATTTATTAGAGATGTACTCTTATTCTCTCAGTAAATATGGCAAATAGAATAAAAAAAGAACACATTATTTCTTCAAAATGTTCAGTAATTCTTTCAAGACAAATAAAAGGATGATTAATCACTTTAATGGTTGAAAGGAAACATGGACATTAATTTGTAATTAAGATTTTATAGCATCTATTGTTTTTATAGTATAATAACTCTCTTGGGCATGATTTTATAACTGAAAACTTAATAGAGCAAGTAATTAGTATTTAGACTTTGCAAATTAAGAAAGTCTCTACCAAACAACTAATATTAATATTTAAGTACTTCCTGTTTTGGAGTGTGGTATATTACTTATGAATAAAACTATTTACACTTGTATGACTACAAAAGAAATGAGGCCTGTTGTAGTGCTAGTGGGCAGTGAAAATGGGTAAAGATTAAAGCCATGTAGTAAATGTTTAGTGTATCCATTTTAGTAACATCTAGGCAGTTGCTTTATGTAGTAAGCCAAGGGGAAAACTGAGCAAAACCTTAGAACAATGATGCTTATCAACCCTTCTCAAAAAACTGATGGAAACCATGACTCATTTCTGATGTGTCAATCGCATGGTTTCATTTCCCTGGAAGGTGTTCCTTCTGTATATCTTTGGTGCTCCATCTGGGAATCACTGCCATGACCTCTTCCTGAGTTTGCTGGACTGCCTCTTTCTGCATGGTGAGTGCTGTCTGCAACTCCAAAGTCTTCCATAGTTTATTTCTTGCGTCCTTCTATGGCCCTATGATTGTTGCTGGTAGCCACTTTCTAACATGACCAGGACTTACACCAAGTCAATATGAACAGTTACATGCCCTAAGTTACTTTGGAGTATATCACATAACCTTAAGTTTTTCTTTTGTATGTTTGTATGTATCCATGTGTGATGCTATATGAGTATGTGCTTGTGTATATCAACATATGTGTAGGTGCACATACACTTGTATGTGTAAGACAGAGGCCAACATTTCTCAATCACTTTCTATCTTACACTTTGGGATGGTCTTTCACTAGACATGGAGCTCACTGCCACAGATAGACTTGATATCCAGGAATCTCCAGAAATCCACCTGCCTCCTCTTCCTCAGTACTGGCATTACAGACACAGAATGCCCATAGACTTTCACACTGCTTCTCAGAATCCAAACATAAATCCTCATACTTCTGGGGAAAGCACTTTACTCACTGAGATGTCTCTCCAGTCTCCATCGTAGGATTTTTATTATAGCATTTAAAAAAATCTGTACTGTGTTTTGACTAATACTACAAAAAACCCAACCCACCCCAAGTACCTAACTAATAGATTAGAAGAAAAAAAGGTGAGGAAACTGGACATATGATTCAACCAGTAAAGTACTTGTCATGAAAGCCAAAAACCTAAATTTGCAGATGATATGATAGTATACATAAGCGACCCCCAAAACTCCACCAAAGAACTTTTACAGCTGATAAACACCTTTAGTAATGTGGCAGGATACA
>NC_022019.1:34938466-34968642 GCF_000317375.1 Microtus ochrogaster
AAGGGTGGGAGGAAGGGGAGGGAAATGGGAGGCTGGGAGGAGGTGGAAACTTGTTTTTTTTTTCCTTTTCTCAATAAAAAAAAAAAGAATTAAAAAAAAAAGAGAGAAAGCCAGGAGGACAGAGAAGTGAACTCAGGATGTGAAGAACTTGCTGTGCCTTAGGGTTCCCAGTCCTCATATAATCACTGGGTGAGGCCACACCTCTCTAACCCCAGAGATTGGAGGGTAACAGAGACACTTATCACAGGGTTTGCTGGCCAGCCAATGTTGTCAAAACTTCAGATTCCAGGTTCAGTGAGAAACCCTGTCTCAAAAATGTATAGAGTGTTAGAGAAGACACCCAGCATCATCTGGCATCCGAATGCATACACACGGGCAACTGTGCCATCATACACATGTGCACACACCAAATACACAAACGCTTGAACATACAGTTGCCCATTTCACCAAAATAAAAGGTATTGTGTGATGTGCTTGTAATTATAGCACTTGAGATCAGGAAGTTGAGAGAGTGGCTCCCTGGGGCGGACTGACCTAGCCGATTTAATGAGTTCTAGGTCTGTTAAAAAGTAAGTTGGATCATCTCTGAGGAACGATTCTCAAACTTGCCATCTCATCTCCAGACGACGGCTTACATATGTGCACTGCGCCTGTATGAACACACACCTGCATGCACATACATGAGGGGGAGAGGGACGGAGGGAGGGAGACAACTTCTATGTGTTTTTAACCATCTTTCCTGATGCTTTATCATAACCAATAACCATGCTTTGTCTGAATGAGAATGATCATGACTTCCTCCTGTAGTTGTAGTGCTTTGAATGCTTCTTGTAAAATTTATTTGTGTTTTCATGGACTTAACTTTTGACCATGCTCATGTGCCTCTCTTGGTATTACAGTTCATGATGTCTGCATTGCCATTAGCTCTGTGACTGAGAAGGAGCAGAGAAAGTCACCTGCTTTCCTTGGGATAGTGGAGTGATCAGGACGTGTGAACATGTATTGCTACTTTATGTCTTGAAAATAGAGCTAAGCTGAAGGGGCAGGTCAGGGAAAGGTTTAGAAAGCAGCCTAGTCTTTAATACAGTCACAACAGCACCAGCAATCAAACACACCACATAAGGTGTATTAGAACCTCTTAAAAGAGTGTCTAAGCCCAAGTGTATTGTTGTTGCGCATTTTTCAATATGTGTAATGGAGAAAAAAACAGCACTTTTACTCATATTTTGGTTATGAAAAAAACCTTAGGGAATAATTTTCCCAGCACCACACAGCTAAAAATACAGTGCACCAGAGGTAAAATTGAAACATGCGGCAGAAAGGCAAGTTCCTGAATTATCATGTGGGTACACAGCCCAACTCATATACCCTGAGCCCAAACACTGCTGAAAATCCCCAATGCATGTTCTTCAAAACAGTTAATTTATTGGCACAATATGGTGTGACATGAGACTTATGTAATATCTTTACTTGTTTATCTAAATGTGCTTTAGAAATACTAATGCACTGGTTACAAGGTGCCCCTTCAGATGACCAGTATGGTGACATTACCCTTCTAACAGCTGGAACTTTTGCGCTCAAAATATGTCTCATTGAAAAGCTTTTGGGTAAAGGATATAAATATTGAGGAAACTGTAAAAGATGAATGTATGAAATTAAGGTGGTTTGTAAAGGACAGAGCTATCTTTTGTTCTTTTTTCCTATGTAGAATTCCTTGTGCCTAGAAAAGCAGCTGACACAATGGCCTTCAACAGTGTTCCAAATTAGATTAGAGGGACATATAATAACCCTCTACCAAGATAGTATCAATTCCAGTGGTATGGCGTGGAAGACAGACATGCACTCATGAAGAGCTAAAGGAAGAGAAGGGGGGGGCTTTCCTTGTTTACATTTCTCAATCACATGAAGCAGGGCTGACCCATCTGTGGAGAAACCTATGTGCATTCATCAGAATGCATCACAGGCAAACTCCTATCCCTGCTGATGTTAGTATGCATCTGGGCCATTACAGTTGCATTGGTATGCATCTAGGACTTACATCGCAATCACGGATTCAATCCCACTCTGCTGGGAAGCCATGCTCAAGGGCACAGCTGTTCTTCTTGGCTCAGGTGCCTTTGCTAGAGGTGTCTTTGCCAGGGGCCCCACTAGAGTACTCTTTATCCTAGACCTGTGCAGTTCCATGCCTGGATCCCCACTCTTTCTGACAACCATCTCCTGGCTTTTGAAAGACAAGACCTTTTGTGTCACGACTTCTCAGAAGAAAAGGATCCATACACCGTGTACTGCCTCACACACTCACATGTCCTCACCTCACGTCATTCTTCCGGAGCAAGAGTTATGGGGATGAGGGCTACTTCTGACTGATGAGTGCTTCTGCCTGAACAGCACAGTGAGTGAATCGCTTGCCTGTGAGTTTCATTGGTTCCTTGTCTCGTTGACAACCTTGTCTCCTGGGTCTCAGTACTTGTTTCAGACCAACCTTTGTGCTCATATCCTGGATCTTGCCTTCTTCCTCACTGTGATCCCATTGCTCTTGTCTAATTTATGGCATGTTTTAAACCTCACCCTTCCCATACACCCCTCATTCTGATGTCTTCTCTCACCACTGGCTATTGTGATGGCTGGGCTTTATCAACTTGACACAAACCTAGACATATCTGGGACTCTATAAAATTGGCTTGTAGGCAAGTCTTTGGATGTATTTTCTGTAATAGTGACTGAAATTGGAGGATACTGCTCACATGTGAGCAGTGCTACCCCTGGGCTGGTGTACTATAAGAACAGATTGAGCAAGCCATGGGGAGTAAGCTAGTATGAAGCATCCTTTCATGGATTTTGTTTTAGTTCCTGCCTTGAATCCCTTCCTTGGCATCCCTCAATGAGCTGTGAACTGGAATATGGAAGCTCTTTCTTCCCTGAGTTGCTTTTGTGTATGGTGTTTAATAAAGCCATAGAAACCCTGACCAATACAATTATCAACTACTCTTTCTCTTTCCTCTGAAAACATATATTAGACCTTTTGCACCTGTGACTACATCATCTGCTCACTTGGGATCATCTGATCCAATTATCCTTTCTGGACTTTTCCATCCTGGTCACGGGTCTCCCTCTGGGGTTAGAGAGTGTTTTGTGCCTGCGTAGCTGTGTGTTTATTTGCTGGTTCCCCCCCTCAACTGAGAGGTTTGAAGGATCTAAAGTTTAGTTCTGTCTAATATCCTTGGTATAATTAGCATTTACTGATTTGTTATAAGTATGCAACAAATGGATGTATAAATAAAAATATGTATCATAAAAGGATAAATTCTAACACTGATAGCTAAGTAACAAATTTTAAACAAAATTATTTAAAATCTATCTTATTAATACCTCCATTAAAAGTATAAAACTTTCTACTACTGAAGCTTAATATAAAAGAACTTGTTTTGTCCTGTTTTACTCCATGATTCTTTGTCCCACAAACATCGGTCTTATTATTTCTATTTTTGGTGAAAACAAAATGTTTTCTCAATCACTATACTGTTATGTTTATTGGTCTACATGGGTCCTCTTAGTCAGGGACTAAATCCTAAGTCCTGTTTATACAGTTATTTATTGTTACTTTTTCCTTACCCCTTGTGAACTTTAACACAAATGCAGAAGTCTAATCATCTAGTAAAGTCATCTCAAACTTGAAGTCTCTGCATTACATAGACAATCCCAAGTTTGTTTTTAGATTAGATGCAGCATAAAAAGAGGAACTATAAAATAAGTCTAAAATAGGTTACATCTCACAAAAATGGATTCTTTAGTTAAAATTCCTGATACATTGTAAATCAGTCACAAATGACCATTGCTCCCATTTTCTCTTTTTGATGTTTTGTGGCATCCAAAATGTTATTTCCAAAATTTTAAAACTGATGTATGCTCTGATGGTGCTGAAAATGTATTCAAGTAACTTTACCCTGAAGAAGAGACTAATCAAAATACTAAAATTTAATGATCTCAAATTACCAAAGATATGAAAATAGTTTTGAACCATGACTAAATGAAATTCCTTTGGGGTTAATTATCATTGCTAAAATAAGAACAATGGGTTAAACTGGCCATTGAAAATGTGGAGACTCTCACCCTTGGAAACGTGGTGAATCTGTCCAGTTCTTCAACGAAGCAGAACATCTGCAGGCTAATGGCTGACATGACAATCAACAGGCTGGCAGTGAACACCACCAAGCTTCCAAGCTTCTTCCCAGGACCAAATATCTTGTATACAAAGTCTTCCAATGCAGGTGAAATCTTAATAAGCCGAACTACCCGAAGAACCTAGTCATGGAGAAAAAGGCATACATGACAGAAAAAGAATATTAAAGAAATCCATATTAAAATATCAATTTTCATGGTACTGTGTAAAAATGTCATAATTTTCCATTTCATCTAGAAACTAAAAATAATAATAATTTAAGGTAACTATGACATCTCAGCATGTAGTGAGAACACAGTAAATCTCAAATCAGGAATTAAGGGCAAACATTGGCAACTGTTTGAACACACAATATGATCTTTCAAAATGGCATTAACTAGTACATACTGCTGACATGAAACTAATATTTTTCCAGTTCTTAATACCAAAGAAAACATTTCACTCAGCATTAGTTTATTTAAAATCTCCTGCAATAAGCCTTCGTAGGTAGGTATTGCACAGGTTCAGACTCCTACTCTAACATCTGCTTCTCCTTCTTCCTTTAAATAGATTCTGCTGGGTTTTAGCCAAGTGATTCCCCAGGGCAACAGACTCTACTGTCTACCCATTGCCTCTGCACTCTGTAGCTGAGTGTTTCTAACAGTCTAGGTTCAAGTTTACCAAAAAAAACAAGAGGCTTGTGCAACTATAGGCATGGTGAATCAAACATGCCCTAGATATATTTATTATATTTATTTTCTTTTTCTCTGCCCTAAAAATGGAAACAGGTGGAATGGTACCTATAATACAAACAGAAAACAGATGAAGCTCTGTGGGGAATATAATTAAGAAATATAAATTGAGGGCTTGAAATATGGCTCCGTAGTTAAGAGTATTGGCTGCTCCTGTGAAGAAATAGACTCAGTTCCCAGCACCAACATCAAATTGCTATAACCACCTATTACTCCTGTTCTAGAGTATCTGACACTGTCTCCTGGCCTCCAGAGGCACCAGGCATACATGTAGCACACATACATACATGCAGTCAAAATACTCATGTAATAAAAAAATAAATCTTTTTAAAAAGTATATATTGGCATGTAATAAAAAGCTGAAATAAAAATGACATTTTCCACTAAGCATAAGGTGTCATCATTTTTTCAAATACCTCCAAGGAATAAATAAAAATGTTGCTAATTAATATGTGACAGGCCATAGATCATAGGAGGTATCCCAAGTTTAGAAACACTAAATTCATAAAACTGTATTATTAGCAGAAACAAGACATCATACATAGAAGGGCAGTTCTGAATGACTCAGCATCTATAGGAAGCAGGGTTGTCTGGAAGAAATGGATATCTTATTTGGAATATTTTAAAAATGAGATCTTAATATTTTAAACATGTAAAATAGCTTGTTGGTTTTTGCTTTTCTAGTGTACTATCTTCTTATGCTCCCTGGCTTTTCTTTGTTAAATCATTTCTGCTGTATGCTTAATCCATGAGGCTTAGGCGGAGGCTCACAGCTTTCATGCAACAGGCCTGGCAAGAATATTTAGTGACCTGAGCTATCCTCAGGAATTTTGTAAGAATCATGGAAGGCTCAAGCTTCTTGGAAACCATCTTTGTGTGGAATAAGTCTACTTAAGAAAGAAAGTAAAGAAGAAGGTAGAGTCCCCATGAAACCACACAATCATCAGTCTCTGAATTCTACCATCTATGAAGCCTTATCTACTTCTCTAGATTTTTATAGAACAGGAAACACTGGTGGTGAACCTTATTGCCCCGACTGTGAGAATGGATGGTGAACCTTATTGCCCTTACTGTGAGAATGGATACACATTGTGCAGTATGTCAAATAAATGAACTACATACATGACCGAATAAGTTGTGAGGATGTTTTGTGGTCTAGCTGTTAGTTGTTTTTATGTAATTCTTGACACATTCCCAGCATGCCATTCAATTTTATCATCAATTTTATCTTTTATCTCTGGAAGGTTGGGATCCCATGCCTGGCTGATATTCTTCTTAACTTGATTAATAGGTTTATTCAAGATACTTCGTTGTTTTCACTATCAGGCTTATCATCTATAATTATGTCCCTTAACGTGGACATAATTAAAATGTCCATGCCGATTGTTCATATCCAGACAACTATATCCAGGAACAACCAATGATAGGCATGCTCAGTGTACTAGTCAATGGTCTCTTGTTATGACTAAAGCTTCTCTGAACAAAACATTTAAAGAGAGAAAAGATTTATTTTGGCTCACATTTTGAGAGGATTTACTCCGTCATGGTGATTTAATCCATCTGCATGCCTAGACTATGTGATGCTACCACCTAGATGGCATTTTAGCTGTATCTTCTTTGGTAACATTCTCACAGACACACAGGCATATGCAGAGTGTGCCTTCACATACACTACTTGGATCTCAGTCTAATCAAGATAATGGTCAAGATTAGCTATTACATTTGATATGCATGTTTATTCACAGAGATTTCAAGATACATTAAAAATTCTGTAACAAACTACTCACTAATGGTTCCTAAAGATCAAGACAGAACCCTAGAAGTGATGAGGCATTTGTGTCCAAAGACAGTATGGAAAAGCCAGAGCCAGCAAAGCACCTTGTCATCTTAATAGGCTCTGGTTCATAAAAGGCCAGTTGTTGGTCTGGGTTTGTAGGGTACTTTTTTAAAATTTTTGCAGACTATGGTTTCATGTCCTTTTTTGCAATTCTGTGTTATAAGTTGTATTATAAAAGCGGGTCACTCACCCTTTCTGGTAGGTATGGTCTTTGCCTCAGTGGCAGAAGTCTACTGGAAGTTCCTCTAAAAGTTTCTGACATCTTACTTGGTTTAGAAATTGGTAACTATGGCCGGGCGGTGGTGGCGCACGCCTTTAATCCCAGCACTTGGGAGGCAGAGGCAGGCGGATCTCTGTGAGTTCGAGACCAGCCTGGTCTACAGAGCTAGTTCCAGGACAGGCTCCAAAGCCACAGAGAAACCCTGTCTCGAAAAAACCAAAAAAAAAAAAAAAAGAAATTGGTAGCTATAACTAGATATATTATAAACATATGTATGCAAGTGTGTATACCTGTAGACACTAGTTGGGAACATGTCAGTTTGAGGAGATTTTTTGAGATGGCATAGGAGTAGCGAGGCATCTGGGCATTGGCTGTGGAGGAAGTTCAGCTGGGTGCATTCTCTGCCTCTCTGAGCTAGCAGTCTTTCATCCCAGCATCTAGCTCCAGAGTTTTTATGGATAAAATCAAACGATTAAGATTTTTGTTAACCACAAAGCAGTTTTGTTAAAGATTTGTATATATTACTGTGAATTCTAAGGAATTTAAACCAATGTTTATAATTTGCTATGGTAGTATATGTAATAATTAAGATGCCATTGAAATCCCCCAATGTCATATTATGATGTACACATGTATTAGGTGATCTTATGTACTGGTAATGGTAAATGATTCGCACCTCCCTGGGGAATGGGCATTAGTTGTCTTACCTGGAAATATGTGAACTGAGAGTGATAGAGATCTGGATACACATGGAGGGTCGTCCCAATAACAAGCAGGAGTTCAAACTTGTGGAGAGATGAGCTGATGTAGCCAGTAAATCCCAGGCACCATATCTTGAGAAGTGCTTCCAGGTCAAAGAGGACTGTGAAAGCCACCTAGAGGAACAAGGAGACACCAAGATTGACATTTAAGACTGTACATTCCCAATTTCCTCATATATTTATGAAAAGTGAGTTCCGGCCACTGTATATAAACTAAAAAGCCTCACAATGACATTTTATATTTATAAAACATTTTATGTATATGTATGTATACGCATACGTGCATATGAGTGTAGTTGCCTGGCAGAAGCCAGAAAGGGCATCAGATCTGCATACATCTTGAGTTACAGGCAGCTGTGAACTCTGGAAATGGGTGCTGGGAACTGAAGTCTGTTCTTCTGTAAGTGTAGCCAGAGTTCTTAACCACTGGATTATCTCTCCAGCCCTAACATTTTTTAAAATAATATATGTTTGAAACACATCAGTTAAAAAACTAAGAGACTAAAGCTATATTAGATCATCAAAAACATCACTGATTCATCTAGATTTTGAGGTATATAACAAGTAGAGAAATTGAGAATCTATACCAAGTAAGAAATTTGTATACATAAATGATATGTTTAAAAAATTTTTCACATAAATTCCAATATCAAAAATAACAACACTATAAAGTGTACAAATACAGGTAGCATGTTTTCCCATTCTTTAACTGCTCAGACGGTGATACTTCTTATTTTATTGAAATAGGTTATAATTTGAATCAAAATAGGCAATACTGTATTTACTTCTAAGTAAAGGACATGAAACTGAATATTGGGATTAGTTGTAATTTTATAATGTCTCAGCATACACTCTTAAATTGTTAGAAATTAAATCCCTTTATTTCTGTGCCATTATCGAATATAAAAAAGGATTTTATTCCACTCATATTTGGAAAATGTAGAGAAATGGAATTATAGTAATAACATTAAGAAATGGAATACTTGTGATGGTGGCACACACCTTTAATCCCAGCACTCGGGAGGCAGAGGCAGGCGGATCTCTGTGAGTTCGAGACCAGCCTGGTCTACAAGAGCTAGTTCCAGGACAGGCTCCAAAGCTACTCAGAGAAACTGTCTCAAAATAAACAGAGAAACAAACAAACATAAAAAGAAATGGAATACGAGAAGCAATGCAGATTGTTGATTTAGATATGCATAAAGATTTTGATATTTTTGAAGGATACCATGTCTGTAAATTCAACTTGCTTTCTAGTTTTTGCTGGGCATTTCCACGCTGTGAACACTCAAAAAAGGCAAAACACTTTCATTTCTAGCTGAATTTTAAATACTATCCTTATTCCGACAGATAAGTTTAGTTCTCATCTCTCACCAAAGATGATTCTATGTATAGCAGACAGAGACCATTACAGAAATCTACAACTAGTCAAAATGTAGAAAAATACTAACAGAGATTCCCAGACCCAACTGCTACATCTGCAACATAACCCCACACTGAAGGTTCAAAGACCCCAAAGACTGTCAGAGCCAGAGGAACAGAAAGTCTCCTTGGAGATAGGGTCTTCTGTACTTGATAGGAAAACTGCACCTATGAAATTGCAGCAATATTGGTGCTTAATATAAGACCAGAAAAAATGCAGGTTGACATGAAAATATGGGTGGGGAAAATCTCATAGGACCTCATGCTTAAGAACTACAGACAATTAATGACAGAGAGGGAAAGCAGATCTTCTGCAGTGATAGATTACCCACTCTCAGTGCATATACACATATAAGCAATATTAAATAAACTAAGTTACACATACACTTGTAACAATAATAATTAACTTTGAGATAATTTTAACATCACAAGAAAATGTGAATAAGCTCTTCGGTTCACCTTTGTCAGAGGTTTCTGTTAACACACTGTGTTCTTGTCTCAGTATCTCCATGCATGCAGGCCTTGCATGCTAAATGTCGTTGTGAAAGTTGCTTTTCTCCCTCACACACACCCTATCCCTCCAGATTAGAGGAAGGAGACCCAACTCACTTTGGTCCATTTGCATAATTTCCCACGGTGTTTATTACTTATTCTACTAATATTCTCCATTTTAATTCACTGAATGAAAGCACTTGAAGGGATCATTAGGCAAACGCAACCAAACACTTCTGTCTATCATCCTACACATCACAATTGAATAAAATTTTATTTAGCCTCCAAGACTGTAGGGCAGGCTGGTCTCTCTCCTTCACCATTCTGCTTTAAACTTCAGAGTGCTGCCTTTACAATCGTGTGCTACCTTGCCCGTTTTATTGAGGATTTTATACATATAAGTAGGCTTTTAAAGTTTGCATTATGAGAGAGAGCACAAATACCAGATTCATATGTTTTAAAGTTTGGAAAGTAAAAGATCACTTCCAAAAATATTTATAATGAACCACTTGCCTCCCAGGAATGTCAAAAAGTTACTCTTGCCTCAAAACTTCGATCAGCAATAGCACAGTCAGATGTAATGCTTCTCATGCGTTAATGTGTATATTTATATCTCAGAGTTAATTTCTTTTAAAAGTAATTATATTTTACTGTTCATAAGCTTGCCAATGTTATATGATGTTATTTTGTGTTTCTTATCAGTTTTGAGATTTTTTTATATTAAAGTCATTAATCTTTGCTAAATGTACTGAATATATTTAGTTTATAGTTCACAAGCTTGCATTATAAATTTTACACTTTCATGTCATTTTATCTTTAGACTTTTTTTTTAAAGAAGATTTACCTCTGCAGTGGTGTGGTGGCTTGAGGCTGGAATGCCAACACCAAGGAGAGAGAGGCAGGAGTAAGCTGAGACCCTATCTCAAAATAGTAGATGAAGTATGCACAGTGGAGCTGTTGAAAAATAGTGGTCAGCACAGTCAGAGCCATATTATGTCATCCTATTTATCTGGACCACATTCTACAGTCTTTTTCACATACTTATAAAATATATATGTGCACATATATGTGTACAAGTGCCCACGGGGTTCAGGAAGGTCATCAGATACCCTGGAGCTGGAATTGCACGTGGTTGTGACTTGTGGGTGCTGGGAACTGAACTCTGATCCTTTGGAGCAGCAACATGTACTTGTTTTTGTTTAAATTTCTTTTTCTTTTTATGTGCCAACTCCAGCTCCCCCTCCCTCCTCTTCTCCTTTCTCTCTCCTTCCCACTCCTCATCTGCTCCTCAGAATGTATAAGGCCTCCCTTGGGGAGTCAGCAAAGTGCTCTTAACCACTAAATACTGTAAGCAGACTTTTCTGTCCTGACTGCCAGTTTCCAAATCACAGACATGGAGACTAAATAATTATAAATGCTTGGCTGAAAATTCAGACTTTTTACTAATTAGTTCTTACAACATAAATTAATTCATTTCCATTCAGCCATGAACTTAACATTTCTTCTTTCACATCTCGCTAGTGAACTCCTCTGACTCTGCCCTTCTTCTTCCCAGCATTGTGTTTGACTCTCCTGCCCAACCTTACCCTGTTCAGCTATTGTTCCGTCATCTTCTTTATTAAACCAGTCACAGTGACATATATTCACACAGTACAAAGGAATATTCCACAGAGTACTCTCTAGATACAACTTTCACCCACTTAATACACTTTATGTGATGGTTAAATTTCAAGAGAACCAGAAAAACTAAATATTAGGGGCTAAATATTAGGTCAAAGGCTAAGTCTTAGAAGATGAGGAATGACAGAATACTGGTAAAAGACATGAGTTAAGGTTATGAGAGAGCCATAATGCTATTTTTTTTTCTAATGCTGCCATGATTTTGATGTTGTTGCCTTTGTTTTTTGTTGCAGATAAGACACTTAGTTAAGGTTTTTATTGACGCAATGAAATACCATGACTAAAAAGCAAGTTGAGGAGGAAAAGGTTTATTTGATTTACACTTCAGTATTGCTGTTCATCACCAAACTCAAAAAGGGCAGGATCCCATAGGCAGGAGCTGATGTAGAGGTCATGGATGGGGGCTGCTTACTGGACTGCTTCCCATGGCTTGTTCATCCCACCTTCTTATAGAACTCAGGACCAACAGCCCAGGGATGGCACCACTCATGGGCTCGTCTCTCTTCCCTTGGTCACTAAATGAGAAAATGCCTTACAGCTGGGTCTCAGCTGAGACTCCTTCCTCTGATGTCTCTACTTATGTCAATTTGATACACAAAACCAGCCAGTACAACCAGTACACAAAGTATATATTTGACAGTAAAAGCCTAAAACACAATGTGAAAGCCCACAGTTTCAGAATGGCTATTTTAAATGTTCATTGAGGTGTGCTGACTTTGGGTTTGGAAAATTGAAAAGAAGAACAAAAAGAAGGAGGAAAAGAAGGGAAGGAAGGGAGAAAGAAAGAAGGAAAGAAAGAAAGAAAGAAGGAAAGAAAGAAAGAAAGAGAAGAGAGGAAGGAAGGAGGGAAGAAAGAAACAAGCAACGAAAGAAAGAGAGAAAGGTGGGGAGCTATGGAGAACAAACCAGTAAGCAGCGTTCCTCCATTTTATCTGCTTTGGTTTCTGCCTCTCCTCTTGCTTGAGTTCCTGCTGTTCCCTAGATTACGGACTGTAGCCAGGATGAATAAGATTAAATAGCCCTCCCTCCTAAAAAAGGTATATCTTGTTTGCTGTCATTATAAGAGAATTTATTAATAATCTTAGTAATGTACAGTCTATATGATTTAAACCTTGTACATTATTATTTCTACTTTTTAAATTTTATTATAACACATATGACATCTAATATATCATCTAATATATACCACAAAAGGCCTTCTTGTCTTCAATAAAATTACCAATAATGGATTCAGATTTAAAAAATTAAATGATGTGTGCATATGGTACATAGACATATATGCAGGAAAATACACACATAAAACAAAAATAAATAAATTATGAAAACACTTCAAAAATTAAATAAATTATTGTTAAAAAAGATAGTACTGTATTTGTCCTCAGGACAGTATAGTATATTTTGTTCAAATAATGTGTAATTGAACTCATGTGGCTAGTAAGTTGAATAGCCAGATGAATGACAAATTCTGGAAAGAAGGATGAAATTAACTGATTAGAAAATGGCACACTTAAACATAAAAAAATTAGAAGCTATACCACTCTTTTAATTCAAAGATAATGCCTGAACATGTATGGGTGGCAAACTATAAATGAGTGTATTTCACTATGTTCCTATATAGATGAGCCAGGCCTAGACTGTCTTTTTCAATACCTATTGAAGGTTCCTGGTCCTTGGTACTATATACGGCGTCCCTTGTCAGCAGTCCATAAGAGAGCTTGGTCTGGAGCGTCACGTGAGCTGTTCTTCTACAGCTTTCTGTGTGTCATAACCCCTAAACAATAGATCTTACTGTTCATCCTATAACAATGGGAAGCTTGCCCAGCCTCTGTCTTCAATCATGAAGGTTTAGCTGTACTACTTGTCCTTGACCCAGAATGAATTGCCACCGTACGTCTGATCAACAAGAGGTGAATCTTTTGTAGTGCTCCACAGCTTCCCTTGGACCTTCTGCTTCATCTGTGAGTGAGATGCGCAAAGGCTTTCATAAAGTGTAGACTTGCTTTGTCGCCTTCTAGAGAGCCTTCTTTTTCTCGAGTAAGTCCTGTGTTCCTTCAGAACCATCTGCTCTTACCATAATTGTTAGAATAAAAATAAGTTAAATGAATCAATTATTTTAGTTCCAACAAATTCTGACACCTATGCTGAAGTAAATTAATCAGAAGAAATGATCAAATTGTGAAAGCATATCCTTTCATAGCAGCAATCTTTGACATTATTAAGTTTAATTTCATTTTCCTGGAACTTTAATTAGCTAAATTCCTTCTGACAATTATTTTTATATATATTTCTAAAATATTTTAATCTTATTATGAATTTTATCAGCCTTAGGAACATTATCAGTTTTAGACAGAGTAACACCTCTATAATGATAAGCTGCACTATTTAGCCATTTATTCAAAAGTTTTCTATCGGATTATCTAGTACGCTGACAGTGCAGCAAAGACGTGGGGCCTGTAAAAGGTTGTCTGTGGCAATGAGGTGACTCATGAGGTTGACTGTATCATAAGCTACAAATGTGAACACTGGTTGACATTTCAATCACAAACACTGTAAGCACTATGAGGTCTAAACTCAGGTGAGCCTTTGTTATGCTTTGCATCTAGAATGACCCCAAAGGCTCATATTTTAAACTCTTGGTTCCAAGCATATGGCACTAGTTTTATGTTATGGAGCCTTTAGTGGAAGCTTTGTTGGAGTAAATAGGTTACTGAGACTGGGCCGTTGAAGGTTATTCTGCCCCTGATTCTGACCTGTGCTCTCTGTTTTCTGGTTTCTGGTTATATGGTGAACTGTTACCATAGGTTCCCCACAGAATGGACTGTTCTCAGAGTCATGTTTTCCCCATTACTAAAAACCAAAATTTTTGATCTGGGAGCCAAAATAAATGTATTTTTATACAGAGATTTAATTGTTGCTGATGATATGTTTATTGAGTTTTTAAATTTTTTGTTTTCTTGCATGTTTCACCAATGCTTTCTAATTTTCCCCAACGATCTTATATATATTTTGTGAAATGTATACCTAGACATCTTTTGATATTTTTTAATAAATTATTGTCTATTAACTTTTCATTATTGTGATGTAGAAATACTATGAATTTAGTATGCTAATTCCATATCCCACAACATTACTGTAAATTCTTATTTCTTAGAACATGCCTACAGGTTTGTTTGGAATTTTTACACTGAGAAATGCATCATTGAAAGTGTTCTGTGCTCTCTTCTCTGATTTCTCTTCCCTTTTCCTTCTCTTTGTCTCTCCTTTCCTAATTAGTACTTCTTGGGTTTTTCTTCTGCTTTTGTTGTTCTAGTTTAGGTTCCAGGAAAATACCGGACAGAAGTAGTGACAGGAAATACACACAGCTTACTTCCGTCTTGACATGAATTTCCACCATTCATCCTTGTCATTTGTAGGTTTTCATAGATACCTTTATAATGGTAAGTAATAAAGTTTGCTTTTCTCAGTGGTTTGCTAAGGGCTTTTCTCACAAATAGTTTTATCTGATACTCTTCATGTGCTGAACTAGCTACATAGGTTTTCTTTCATCCTTAGTGGATAATATCAGAAAAACAGATTCCCTGACACTTAAGCAATTTTAAATATCCAAGATACTTGATTTATATTAAAAAATAAAGACTACTAAGTCTTACATTATTAAAACTGATAACCTTCATGGAAACCAAGGGAATCAATAATTTCAAAACTAAGAGATAAGCTGCACTCATGGAGAGGATCTGCAGTTCACCAGATAACTGAAAAACAGCCAGGTTTACATATCTGGGAGGCAAGAAAATAGAAGATGAAAAAAGCTAATTCTCTACAGTAATCAAGACTGGGCATATTAATTTATCTACAATGTTTTCTTATATAAAAATGATAAAATTTAAAATGAGAATGACCACAAAGTTAGCATGAAATGAATCTGTTCATACAATCTGGCAGAACTACAAATAGGCAGCATGAGTGTTTCCAAGCACAGTTAGAAAAATTGAATACGGTTGTATTTTGTACTCTAACAGTTTCTAGCCAAGATATATGCTCTTGAGAAAAAGAAACAAAGAGAAATTCCTCAAAGCCTCTCCCCAACGTGGCATGAAATCAGAGATGAGAATGTTTTCAGAGAAGCATTGTATCTTATGGCAAAAGATCAAAAGCAAAGCTACTGAAGACTACAATGCCATTATCTGTGGAACAAATAAGCATCCAGTACTGGGATCAACAGCAGTGTTTTCAAAGGCCATAAAGAATAAAAGATAAAACCAAACTCTTTGTAGATATTTGATACTCTTAAAAGACATACTTTGGAGTGATGAATATACTTCTCAGTAGAACAGGCAGAAGAATAAGATAAAAGGACACACAGGGGACTTTCTTACTCTGTCTATTCATTGTTTCTGAACAAATACCCTGAAGCAAATGGAAAAAAATTACTTTTAAAGAACCAGGAAGATAATGGTGAGCACAAATATTTTTATGCAATATTGTCCATGTTTATAAAATGACTAATAATTAAGAATAAAGTTAAAAGTTGCAGATTTTTCAAAGACTGGACATTTCACATAACAGAAATGATAGACAAAGATGAAGAAGTATAACCTTACATAATGAACGAAGGCTGATGGCTGTATTTGACATACCAGGTATCTACCATGGAGAAGTTCAATCCTTCCCAACTCTTACCAGTGCAAGACAAGTTTAGTCTTAGGACCATGTTGCTTGAACAACAACCTTTCTAAAGATATATTCATCCTCTCGAGCTATAGGAATTCTAAAAACAATCAACACATTGGCCAGATTATGACATATAACCTCTGAAAAGACAGTTTAATAGATATTTTAGTTTCCTAATGCAGTAGAGAATGATTTTAGAGCTGTCAGAAATATGGATTGGTACATGAACTGTTCACAGAGATGTAAGGTTTGAGATACACAGCCAAAATACACCTAACAACAAATTTTCTATTTGTTTCCTTTGTTTTTTTTTCTTTTTTTTTTTTGTTTGTTTTTTCAAGAGACAGGGTTTCTCTGTGTAGCTTTGGTGCCTGTCCTGGAACTAGTTCTTGTAGACCAGGTTGATCTTGAACTCTCGAACTCATAGAAATCCGCCTGCCTCTACTTCCAGAGTGCTGGGATTAAAGGTGTGTGCCACCACTGCCTGGGTCCATTATTTTTATTTACACAATTTTAGGTAGGAAATAATAGTTTAATAAAGACAATATAGCATTCAAGTGTGTATACTGGCAGGGAATTGGGAAAGATATTTTAAGCTTGACAAAGAACATACACATGGAAAGTTGAATGTCTGTTTCAAGAATACTTCCTCCAGGCCACGTTTAGGTTTTTATTCAGGAAAAGACAGAGTGGTAAATTATGACTCCTTCTTTTCATTTGAAAAACAGAGTTTCTTAAATGAGAAATTCTGTTAAAACTGCTCACCTCCTGTGATAGGACTTCATGTAGCACTTGGATTTTTAATGTGGACAGTCTTCTAATGAATATACAAACATCCAAATTACCATAGAGCAGAAAATAATGCCAATAATATTAATAGTTGTGATTAAACATAAAATTATATTTAAAATACACATATATAAGTATTGCCTGGATGAAAATGAAAAGTAATTTTTTAGCCAGATAATTGGTTAAACCTTTTATGTTAAAGCATAATCTGGGAAATAAAAACATCTTTTTCCTGTTTCTTAGGTAATTCTAAATTTAGATATATTAATCCAAAGTAATAGAGCAAGTCTACCGCTCTACAACAGAAGCTAAGCAGCTTAATTCATCCTCAAAGGAAGTTGATTTAGACTGTGAGTTATGGGTTGAGTGGTTTATTTTGAATTTTCCTAAACAATTTATTCTATAATATGTAGAACTCTAACAAAGAAATTGCCTCTTTCAAACCTCATGACCTCTTGTGACACAGTGCGAAGGTTCAGTTTTCAACGCTCTTACATAACACTGTTTCCTGAACACAGAGCCATTACACTCCCTGTCTTCAACTGCTGCCATCATAGCTGTTTGGGGGAATTAAATGAGATAATGAATTTCTTTAAAGTACTTAGAACATAATAGGTTTTCCAAAAAGTGGGAGCTCTGAGAATTCTACTTGGAAAGCTCTGTGCTACCGTAGCTCATACAGTATCCACTATATTGCTAAT
Organism: Microtus ochrogaster; assembly: GCF_000317375.1. Lineage (NCBI taxonomy): Eukaryota > Metazoa > Chordata > Mammalia > Rodentia > Cricetidae > Microtus > Microtus ochrogaster. The sequence goes on from NC_022019.1 coordinate 34,955,948, forward strand.
TTTGTAAATAGACTTTTATACAATTCAGCTGTCTTGAGACCACATTCACTTCGGAACAAAGGTAGCTGAGTTGAGGAGCAGACAGAGAGTTGTTGGCCTACAGAGTCTAATAGACATTTTTGGCTCTTCAAGAAATTTTTGTGACTTTTGGCTTAAACTGAAAGAAAATATTTGTTTAAAAATTACATTTAGCTAGAACAATTTATCCATTCTCAAAATATATCACTATGAGTTAACACAATTATTTTTTTATTTTTTATTCTCATAGGTGGGCTATGAGAATTTGAAGGAAGGCTAAGCATATTCTGAAAAACTCAAACACCAAAAGTCAGTCCATCTACTGGAACAGATTTTAATTGTTTAAGTAGTTCAATGATAAGCCGATGTCTGTAGATTACTTAAGTAAATAGAATCTTTTGCCTAGTTTATTTATTTCCTTTTCCTTCCAGGATTTCAAAGAGTTAACCATTGCACTTATTTATTTAATTATCTACCTTTTTATTGAGAAACATTTGGGTATGTATATTGTGTATTAACTTGCTGGGATGGATATACATACATGCTTATGAAACCATCACCACCAGTGCCACAGACATGTCCATACCCTCCTGAATTGTCCTCCCAGCATATTCCTTGTTCTTGATGTTCATGTTAGATGCTGCAATAACACTTCCTACAAAATCTATGCTCCTAAAATTTTTACATGTTCAATATCATGTGATTAGCAATGGGTACTTATGTAGAGAGGATTTACCTCAAGACATGGTTCATTTTTAAACTCAAGTTTGTGTTATTGGTTTGAAAAGGACAACAATTTAGGATATATATATATATATATATATATATATTTCAGGTTTTGCCTGGTTTTGCTGCCCCATCTTAGCTCTATGGTTGTTATTTTTAATGTTATCAATAAAACTGTGAAATTTGACAAGGAATAATCACCTGCCTCAAGACTCTACCAGCATTTAAGTATCAATTAATGAACTCCACAATAGAAATTCTTTGAAACCGTGTTGCAATTTTTGTAGTATAATGAAAGATCAAGTCATCTCCAGGGTATGTGGCCACTTCATTTACTCCCTAGCACATGGTATAACAAGTATCTACTGTGGGAAGAATACAGAAGTGATGCCCATGCAATCTCTAATATTAGCACTCCTGCAGGAGAGATTGGTGCTCCTCGAGAGAATGGCAATATCCTATTACCATGACTGATGTGGGAGTGTCATATATCAATCTGTTGATTTCATTGGTTAAGTAATAAACAAACTGCTTGGGCTCATAGCTTAGAACATAGGTGGGTGGAGTAAACAGAACAGAATGCTGGGAGGAAGAGGAAGTGAGCTCAGACTCCACAGCTCTGCTCTCGGGAGCAGATGCCTCAGAGAGACGCCATGCTCCCCGCTCCTGGGAAGATACACTCCCGGTAAGACCGGTGCTCACTAAGACCGGTGCTCACAGATTATTAGAGATGGGTTGATCGGGATATCAGAATTAGCCAGTAAGGGCTAGAGCTAAAGGGCCAAGCGGTGATTAAATGAACACAGTGTCCGTGTAATTATTTCGGGTAGAGCTAGCCATGTGGGTGGCCGGGTGCCGGGACGCAGCCCGCCGCTCCTATTACCATCTCTGTTTGTTCTCCAGAATGCTGGTTATCACTCCGCAAACCTCTGATGTAATTCTTTTGTGCAATGTGGAATCTTTATTTTCGCCTCTATGACATGGTCTTGTAAGCATTATGTCTCTACCCCTATTTTAAACAATTCCTTCTACTTATCAAGTTCCATGTGCAGATTATACCTCATGCACATGTCTTTGCCTCCAGTGTTTTTCTCCCAAGAAATAATTCTCTACTACACACACCCCTTTGTACAAGAGGGAGTTCATGCTGCTATGTTCTGTGGCATACCATAAGTGGATAAGGAAAAGCTGCTCCATCCATTTATCCTAGAAACCCCTTGATAGAATTCCATCAGGATAAACCAACCTCTGACTCCATCTCCCCACTGTCTACTCAACTTTCCATCAACCACTCATGCACCTTGTCTAAGAACTCAACAACTCTCAGGCTATGGTGGTTCCTTGCTCTCTTGTTGTAACCCCGTTCTTATGTTTAATCCATCCATCTTGACACAACACACTCATTTTTATGCTTTATTATCGAAGTTATGGTGCAACTGGAAATCTTGAATTCCTGTTTCAGGCCATGATTACTTACTTATTCTCCCACTTCAATCAAATGTTTGTTTTGATCATATAGAGATCTTGAGTATTTTGTTTTCCTTTCATTCTTCTCTATTTTATCAATATCCATTGCCAACCAGAGCCACCTGCCTTCAGTTCATCTGCTTTGTGAGTCACCCCTATTTTCCCATCTCTTTGTTTCTCAGCTCTCCCATTCTAAAGCTGGGTCAGTTTGAACATTGCCTTTCTTCTTTCTTATGTAAGACTCAGGACAGTTATTATCTTTCATGTGATGTCACTCTTAAGTCCATATTGTGAAAATTTGTTTGAATCTTTAACACTGCACTTGAAGTGTCTTTTATTATTATTAACATAATAATATTATAACATAATAATTATTATAATTAACATAATAATAATATATTTGGCTTAATCTCCCCAATTTACTTAAGCTTCCCATTTTATTGTGCCATTTACTTCAATGTCCATCCACTTCTCACTACCTGAGAGAAATAAAATTCAGTGAGGACCCACCTCTCCCATCCATATCCGTTCTTTATGTTAAAACCTTATCATAAAACATCCCTGATGTAGGATGCTCTTCTGTAGGCTGCGAATATGTGTTGCTTTTATTGGTTGATGAATGAAGGTGATTTGGCCTATAGCATGACAGAATATAGTTAGGTGGGAAATCCAAGCAGAGAATCAGGTGAAGAAAGGTAGGGTGACAGAGTTGCCAGAGAGCTGCCAGAGCAGCAAGATGTACTAGAGAACAGGTAATGCCACAAAGTCATATAGTGATACACAAATTATTGGAATTTACCAGTAAGATCTAGCCAGTAATAAGTCTGAGCCATCAGTCAAGCAATTATAATTAATATTAAGCCTCTGAATGATTATTTTTGAGCGGCCGTGGTTTTGTTTATGCTATAAAATGTTTACATTCATTTGATCATTTTTATTGTGTATCTATATGACTGGATATCTCTGTCTGTGTGCAAATTTGTGCAATGACACATGTTAGTATAACCTATGTTGATTTTCTCTTTTTTCAACTTGCGGATTGAGGACTGAAGTCAGGTCATCAGACTTGGATGGAAGTATCTTTAGCAACTGAGCTACCTTGTCAGCCCATTTCTACTTAATATTTCTTGCTGAGTTTGTAGCAAAGCTGTTACCTTTTTGGTGTTTATGTAGATATAATTTACTCATGAGATTCTCCATTCTTTCACCACTGTTATTGTTTACCATCTGTTTTCTTGATGCCTGTAAGGGTGTAACCTAAAACTATCAGATCAATGCCATGTCACAGCTATTCCTAGGCAGTGGAATTTAGGATCAGGGGATTTTGTTACAGGAAATAGAGCTCTACAAGGAGGATGGGTTTTATAAATGACTCCATAGAAGTTTCTTAACATCTACATAGATGCTTATATTCAACTTATGCATGTGCGTGATTCTTTTTCAGAAAAGTTTGTGTGTGTGTGTGAACTGAATTTTTATTAACCCGTTCCATTTTTAATGTATTAGGGGAGTTTTGAGTACCTAAGAGAACTCAATTACAAAATAAATTGCTTTCTATATGATAATGTTATTTTAATAAACAAAATTAAAGTGTGGCTTTCTGGTTTTGTTTGTTTTTCTCATATATGGGGTTTTTGAAGTGTAGCATCATTAAATTTGTATATCTCTTTTATACAATGAATGGGTCTCTATAAATCAATCCATTTTTCCATAAATATATGGCCATTGAATTGTGAGATTTGCTTTAGACTTAAAACAGTGGTCTTTGAAGACAATTAAAAATATTCAAGAATTAGACCTCAATTTCCTTTACCAGAGTCCAGGCTGGTCCTAGGGACCCCGGATCATTGCCTAGCCCAATTATGATCCGAGAGGCTTCACCCAGCAATTAATGGAAACAGATGCAGTGAACCACAGCCAAATATTAGGTGGGCCTTGGGAAATCCTGTGGAGGAGGGGGAAGAAACTTTATGGGAGCCAGAGGGGCCAAGAGCACCATGGGAAAATATACAGAGTAAGCTAGCTTGGCCTCATGGGATCTCACAGAGACTGAATCACCAACCAGAGAACTTGCATGGGACTCACTTGTGCCCTTTTTACTTGTGTTTTTCATATGTTGCTTCATCTTCTTGTGGGACTCCTGGCAGAGGGAGTGGGGGTTGTCACTGTCTCTGTTGCCTGCTCTTGGGACTCTTCCCTTTTGATGGGTTGCCTCCTCCAGCCTCAATAGGAGAGGAGGTACCTAATCTTGCTGCAACTTTATACACTTTGCTTGCTGGGTACTTTTCTGAAGGGAAGGTGGAGGAAGTGGATGGGGAGAGGAACTGGGAGGAGAGGGGGGATGGAGGGGAAACTGTGATCAGGCTGGGAAAAATTAATTAGTTGATTAATTTAAAAATTAAGAATTAGGTCCAGTGAGATGCTTCATTGCTGCCCAAGTCTAATGACTTCAGGTTAATTTGATGTGGTGCATGTACAGATGTGTAATGACCAAATCAGGGCAATTAGCACATCCATCATTTTAAACATTCATCCTCTGTGTGATTTGGCATCCTCAGTTCAGGTGTTAACCCCTGAGCCTCTGGTGTAGTGATTGCTGTAGTGGCATTTTCAGTTTACCCACACCCTCCCCCACAAAGGAGCTGACTAGTCTCTTTCTGAGTTTCTGAACCTGGGATAACTTACAGCAGTCGAAGGATGCTACCACAGTATGACAGAAGGACACAAAATGAGGGGTTGTTAGGAAAACAGAAAGATCTGGACTAAGACTCAAAGGGCAAAGAAAGGTTACCTTGGCAACTTAACTGCTGTGGAGAAGACTGCCCAGGCTCATGGTGACAGGAAATGAGTCAAACAAGTGACCAGAGGAATCTCTTAAGTGGCAGATGATGGGTCAGCTCAGGAGGCAGTCAAGTAAAGGCCCTTGACGAGGCTCCTCTGCGTATAGCGCTGCTGCACATACCTCCAGCGACTTACCTCTGCGAGGTAGAACTCATCATACTGCCTTCTGAAGTTTTCTCCCTTGTAGTAGTTGCTGGCGGCGACTATCACGTCCACAGTCACCATGCTCAGAATAAACATGTGGAAAACGGATGACCGCATCATTTTCTGAGGAGGCAAAACCGATAGGTAAATTCTTCACGAAGACACAAACCTCACCACTAGCTGACATGTGAGTGGTGATATATTTTGAGGGACAACACATCTATGGGACAGTATGGCAGTGAAAAATAGTATTTCCAAGGCCACTGATCAATGTCTTTCTTGCTCAATAGTGGGACCAAAGGAAGCCATTTCTTTCAGTGAGTTAAAGATGTAGAGGAACATCGTTTCAGAAATCTGCAGTTAAAATTGGAAAATGCATTTAATTTCACTTGTATATGCTTGAATCTTGGACATTAGGTTGTTTTGACCTTGAGTTGTGAATATATGGAAAAATAGTTTTCATAATGGTTATTCTGAAAAACAAGCATGTCTGTTTGGTATCAAGGAGAATAATAAAACATTTTGCTGATGGTTATAAAGTTGTAAAGAGGGAGAAACAGAAGACTTATTTTCCTTTATTGCATATATAAATTCTAAAAATAATCTTGTAATGAATAATGACTGTCTGTTGAGCTTATATCTGGAGCTGTTCTAGAATTTTTACATAGATTAACTCAATTAAAGTTGATGATAGTCCTAGGATGTTATTCTAATTTGATGAATAAGAAAACTGAGACTCCAAGAAGTTAAGTAATTTTCTCCACTGTCACATAAGAATCAAGGCTGGACTCAGGATTGGGGATTAAATCTGGTCCAAGTCCATTTTCTTTATTGGAGTGGAGCTAACTAAGCATTAAAAACAGGTATCACAGTAGCTGCCACGTGTTGAATGTTTATTATGTGTCAAGCCATTTATGTACTTGCTATTCATGCTGTGTCTGTTAATGCTACAGCTCTAAACAGTAACATATGTGACATATATTATACACAGCGTTCGTAGGACTTAGGTTGTTTGTTCAAGACCACACAACAGAATGCATCAGAACCAAGCTCTACCACTAAGTCTGTTTGAAGTCTATTCTGTGATTTTACTGCATTGTGAGGAAGAGATCATCCAAGTGGAGAAAAGAGAGTGTGAAGGCTTTAGACACAGAGAGCCAACAGCTCAGGACTGATGCTACCATATGGTCTCTTTCTTTATTGGTTTTTTTTTTTTGGTATTAGAAGGAAATTTATTAAAGACTCATAAATAGGAGTGAGTGCACGAGAGCTTGATAAAGGAAGAGAGAGAATATGAATTTGAATGAGGCATGGAGCGAGAACTATGCCATTTCATTTAGACATGGAGATCCGTCCTGTGGCAGATAAACGTATATCACAAAGTGGAGGCAAGTGGTAAGGCTTCAGAGAAAAGCTTGCATAGGCTTTGCTAACACCCCAAAGCAAAACCTTTCTGAGGCAGAACATAGAAAGCAGTCACATCTTCTCTTCTTGAGACTTCTTTTCTTCCCCATACCATGGACACTGTGTGTCCCTGCCCTATGACCTGACTGACAAGTTCCTTAGCAGTGCAACTGAAAGAACCTACATAATTCTCAGCCTGAGATAAAGTGTACTTGAAAGATGTCCAAGGCATCATCTCACCTAGCCTTCTCTAACAGAATGGGGTGTAGCCCAGCCCAGTTGGGGGTAGCCAAATTGTCTACAGCTGAGACTCCACCGCTTCCTGGTGCTGTACCCCTGAACAAGCCACGTAAGCCCAGGTGCAATCAGTGCACCTCAGTTTTCTTCACAGTAAGTGGACACAATTGGCTCAAAACGTGTATTACCGTTTTGTTTTTTTTTTTGTTTTTGTTTTTGTTTTTTGGTTTTTTGAGACAAGGTTTCTCTGTGGCTTTGGAGCCTGTCCTGGAACTAGCTCTGTAGACCAGGCTGGTCTCGAACTCACAGAGATCCGCCTGCCTCTGCCTCCCGAGTGCTGGGATTAAAGGCGTGCGCCACCATCGCCCGGCTGTATTACCGTTTTTAAATAAGACAACATCTATAAGGATGTGCTAATACGCTGCTGGCCTTATAGAGACTTCTAGTCCAAACAAATGCCATTTTATGATCCAGATATGTTTCTGTCAGGAATGAGAAATTAATCACACAAGGCGAATGAATTAATTATATTGGACATCTCTGAGCCCAGAACCAATGAAGATAAACCAAAGTGATAAAAAAAAACCTAATAAATCTAGAGATGTCTGAACCAAGATAAAAGTCAATTTTCCATGAAGCTTCATGTCCTTCCTGGCAATTGAACACTTTTCTATCTTTTTCTCTTTGACCTTATTTCATCAGTAATATAAAAATCGAATTCAAAAACTGCCAATCAACCTGTTTGTATGGCCATCAAGTTACTTGCAGGAACTACTGATCTTTGTAACACAGATAAGGAAATCAGTTGTCAAATTTCTATTCTTATTAGAACTTGCATTGTTATTTCCTCTTTCTTTGCATTGTGAGTTAAATTCCACGCCCATCACTTTCTTTCTATACCCTTTTCAACGTAATGTTCCATTAAAAACATGTCACACGATTTCTATTTTATTAGCATGACAGAAAAGCTACAACTTTTTCTTTCTGTTTTCCTTCACTTTGGATTTAGGTCTTAAGTAAACTGTTATTACAGAAAGGTCCAAACAAAGCTTTCAGCCATGGCTGTCAAAAAACTTTGAAATTGGTTTTTTAACTGTCACAGCTTGGCTTTGGAGCTGTCATTATAATTAGGTTATTTTTTTGTCTGAATGTCTATGTATCTCTGTTGGTACAGAGTCATTAAAATAATCACTCACAATGGAGTTTGATATGCTATAATAACCGTGGCTTGGTTGACTTGCTCCTGCGTAATAACTTTCAATCATTAAATAAGAATGAGGGTGATAAGTATGTGTGGAAACCAAATTTAAATATTCAAACTAGTGACTCTACCTTTAATATGAAAGCTAGTGGCAGAGGCCACTGGAACTAATTCATCAACACTTCCGTGATGTGAAATGACTGGTAGTATTGCATGTGCACACATTCTGGTGTTGCCGGAGTCCAAGTCTATCCCTTCAGGTTTCACTTTCTTATGCAAATTAGCATAGAGAAAATTGTTGAAGTGGAATAGATCTCACAAAACACTATGAAACTTGAGGCTTCCACAGTTCTATTACTTAACATAATGTAGGTTCTACCTACCATCTATTTATCTGTATACACACACACACACACACACACAAACATACACTTTCCATGAACATCCACATGTACAAATTTAAGTGTATGTATATATGTGTTGTATTTTTATATCTTTATACATGTAGTATAAGAATTTTCAGACATCTGTATTCAGGCTTTTTAAAGTTCCTTTATTTAAAATGACATTTTAGTTCACTTTTTGTTAAGGTAGAGGACAGAAGAGAAGGCTCGGTGTTTAAGAATGATTGTTGCTCTTCTAGATGATCTACATTCTGGTCCCCATACCCACATAAGGCATCTCACCACCTCCTGTAATTCCAGCACCAGGGATTCCAACACCATCTTCTTATCTCAGTGGGTATTTATACGTATATACATACCCAGATATACATACACAGACATAAATAAAAATAAAAGTAGAACTACCTTTTAAAATGCTTTTGAAAATTATGAGTCAACTTCTGAATAAATTTTCAGTTTTACTTTGCTCCAAAATCCATTTATTTGTATAAATGACCATTGGAGTTACAAAGACATGAAGAGACTTTAATAGAATCTTTCCCAAGGCATCAAAATCTGTCAGAAACACTAGAGACTTTCTACTCAAAGGGTCTTTGGGTCAGCTTCACCCTTGAAGGTGCTTAGAAATGCAAGAATGAAGACTGCTTCCTAGCCACAAAATATTGAAATCTGTAACTTTTACAAGGTCCATAGGTGGAATCTGGTTTTAAGTTCAAGTTTAAGAATTTGTGCAATGGATAATACTCATTGATTAAGAGGGTAAACTGGATTAAGTAGAGTCTAACAAAGACTGGTGAATATCATCGTTATAGTAGGAGCACTAGATCCCCAAATGGATGGCAGTTCCTTCCCGTCCAAGTCCATGGCAAAGAACCAGTTAGACAAAAGGGTGTGCAACATCAGGGGACTTTCTGAAGCCACAATTACAGACTCTTTAAAAATGGCAGAGGATGAGGTAGCTTCAAAGGCTAGAAAAGAAAAGCGAATAATCTTAGTTTTCAAAAAACAATGGACTGCCACTGATGTCTCATTTTTTTTTTCTCCAATGAAAATGAGTTTTGGCGTCTGATCTGCAGCACATGATGAATTTGTATTGTTTTAAGTAACTAAGTTTGTGGACATTTGTTTCAGCCACAATGGGAAACCATAGAGCACTGTCTATTATTTTGGTAGACATTATCTTAAATTATTCTTTAGGGAAATGATTGAACACACCTGTCCAGTACTAAGTAAGACTTAACTATGGTCTCCACACAGGGTGACTCATTAGTAAGATGCTGTAAATACTGTTGCTTCAAATGTAAACAACATTATAGTAACTGTATTTTTCATATTGCACTGCGCTAGGAAGTGCCAGGAGAGAATAATGCAATAGTGCAAAGGCCAAGAACAATAAATATAACTTTTATACTAGTTCAGAGCTGAGGAAGGAGCTCAACGGTTGAGTGCCTGTCTAGCTAGTATGCACCAAGCCTGTGCTCATGCAAAAACAAAAGAGACAGAAAAATATTAGCTTTGAGTCCCATTGTCTAAGGAAAACCTTCATGAGGCTGTAAGTGAAGCTATGTGGGGACAAAGGTCCTTCTGCCATTAAAATCAATATTTTTTTTAAATATTTATTTATTTATGTATATAATATTCTGTCTGTGTGTATGTCTGCAGGCCAGAAGAGGGCACCAGACCTCATTACAGATGGTTGTGAGCCACCATGTGGTTGCCAGGAATTGAACTCAGGACCTTTGGAAGAGCAGGCAATGCTCTTAACCACTGAGCCATCTCTCCAGCCCCCCCATTAAAATCAATATTAACAAGAAGTTGTATCATGAGAAAAGTCAGCCTGTACTAGGGTGCTTAGTCTGTGCTAAGCTTCATTTCAAGGACACTGATTCAATGACAATGCTGATGCAATGACACCATTTGGTCCTCAATAGTCTTGGCATTTGGTGTTGTGTCATCTCCCTTTATCAGGAAGAAACAGACTTCTTAGAAAGGATGAGTAGTGTTTTAATCACATTAAGTTGGAAAGCATTCTCAAATGTTTTGGGAACAAAGCAGGTGTTCTTTGCCTTCTCTTGAGCAGTCAATAAGCCCTTGACATGGCTCTAGATGCTAAAATAGATGTGAAGCAGTATCTTTGCTGAGGGTTTGTCTGGGAATAAAAGGCAGACGCACATGAAGCTTGTGCTTAAAACCTGAAGACAGTTTGTTCTGTACAGAAGGATGTAAGATATCATAATATAATGGAATGTTAATTTTAAGACTAGTTAAGTCTGTGCCTGACTTAACCTCTCTATGACAATATTTTCTCTTCTAGCAAATAGATGCTTTATCTACATATTTTATTGACGCATGAATATAAGCGGGCCTATTTAATGCAGTATGTAGCCTAGGAGACATCATAAACACTGTATTGGAAAACTGGGGGACTTTAAAAATACAGGTACAATCAGTTGCTTATGGAGGAAGGTAAGAGAGATAAAACATAAGAGATTAATTAAAAGAAATAACAAATCTTGAGACAGATTATGAAGATTCATAGATTTCCAAAATGTCTAAAGTGATCTTGTTTTTGGTTGTTTGTTTATGTGTTTATGGGGAAATACTTCTATTCATTTTTAGCTAATATTTTTCCATGAAATAGTGCCTTTGAGAGCCTTAAGATTCTGTCGATAAAACATCTAAAACAGAACATTTGTGGCCTTAGAGTATGATAGTAGAATATGATATCTTGATGGATACCATAGCTCAGAAGTTGAATCTTTCATTTGCTTACAAAATATACTACCTTGGGTAAAAATAAACTTTCTGCTACTAAACATTGCATCATTTGGGTATTAAATTTTGAATGTTATTTGGATTTTAAGATGAATAATTTAGAGAACAATGCATTTATAAGGTACAATTTTCAGAAAACATATTGCATATGATCTGTGAACATATGAATAAGAACATAAAAGAAAACCTGTCTCAACAAACCAAAAGAAGAGTGAGAACATAAGAATGAGCAATTTCACAAAACCTAAAATAAATCTCCCATTCACAAGTGTTGTGTCCTTATTGAGATGACGGCTGCATGCTAATACTTTTATAATTGATATAAAAATGGATCCACCCAATTCAAATATTTTTTTAGGTATCTAATAATACTGAAAACAGACCAGTGTATTCCCTTCTAGAATGTGTCTTTTTAAATCACCTGTTCTTGGAGAGGGAGGACTGGGTCCACTAGTAACTCTTCACAAGGATATTGAGAATCTATGATATAACAAATACCTTCTCATCTGCCATGCCTTAAAAGTTTCCTGCTCTTTTCTTTGAGAAAGAAAGATAAAAATGAATATCTGGAAATCAAATTGCAAGAAGAAAAGTCTCATAAATCCTTTTAATCGCTTGTCCAGAATCAGCCCACTGTTATGTTCTTAAATTGTTATTTAATTAACTATCAATTAATATTGGTAGTCATACTATTATTATCAGTATACTTCAATTATCAGCTCTTGACCCTAAAATACAAGTTAGATTTTAATAAGAAGAAACTCACATGTGCTGGGATGGGAAAAGTTGCTAACCTGGGTTGAATGTTATTTTTAGCTAGTAATTTTGACATTTTTTTCAATCTGTGTGGAAAAGTCTGGTGGCCTCACACTGAACCCACATGCATGTCCATGCCTTTGGCAGTATCTTCTACAGAAACCATTCAGTCATGTAATTTTTCTCTGGTTAGTTTATAATAACAAACAAGCAGTGAGAAGAAAATTGTGAAATATTGTTTACTCTCATTTTAGGGTGCCAGAACCACCACACTGACATGCTGACCTAGTTATGGATCCTAATGTCCTTTTCACTCAGTCAGCCAAGCCAAGAGCATAGATGTGAACGGAAGAGTGGCTGACCATAGATGTTCAAACTATTAGCTGAGATTTGGCATAGACTGGGAAGGCTTTTCAGGTAAATCATAGATTCACAAGAAAAAATTAGTATTTCCTTTATAAACCAGCATGGCATAAACCAAACAACTTAACTTGGTTGCTAACCACTAAGCTATCCCAGGCATTCTGGTCTTTCCATAGATCATTGGTCTGCTCCGCAGATTTAAAAATTATTGATCTATGATCAAGTAGGCTTCATCCCTGAGATGCAGGGATGGTTCAACATACGCAAATCTATCAATGTGATCCACCATATAAATAAACTGAAAGAAAAAAACCATATGATCATTTCATTAGACGCTGAAAAAGCATTCGACAAAATTC
>NC_022019.1:34971122-35015548 GCF_000317375.1 Microtus ochrogaster
ATCGGGGGAGGGGGAGGGAAATGGGAGGCGGTGGCGGGGAGGAGGCAGAAATCCTCAATAAATAAATAAATTTAAAAAAAATGAAGGAACCATAAAAAAAAAATAAAAATTATTGATCTGATTATGAATGTTGTTCCTTGGGGAAAGGGAAGAAAATTTATTGATGTCCTAAAGGTATTCAACCTCATTATCCAAGGTCAAACCATATGTACCACATGTTTAAGTACCATTTTTCTCTATAGAGACTCATCATAATCTACAATACTAAGGCAGTCACATTAATATGATGACTTGCTCAGCACTAGGGCCCCACAAATATATTTCTAGACTCTGAGAGACTGTACTGAAGACCATACTGATCTGTATATACAGGTTTAAGTATTCCTTAAATACTTAAAAAAGACCATTTCCTAAAATTTAACAAAATCATGTCCTAAATTGATTTTAGCTATGGTGTGTGTTGCTTGCAAAGGCTTCAATTTAAGACAGCATGGGCTTTCCTGAATACAATGCCATAATGGACATTCATGCTTTGAACCATATTACTGAACAGTGCTTAATATGCCCCTGTTTCCTCACACTTTGTGGCCACACATTTATGGATTAGTGGAAGAAAGGAGAAGTAAACGAAGATCTGTACCAAATGCTCCCAATTAGTTTAACTATAATTTAAGGATTAAGAACTCAGTGTCCCTACATGACTTTATTATTGACATTTGGAAAAAAATCAGGAAGGAGAATATCAAATCTTGGCTCATAAACAATGACGTGTTGACCTTGTTAATATGCTAACCTCAGATAATAATAAAGATCAGAACATTAGAATTTTCACCATATTTTTCTCTCATGCTAGAAAAAAAAAGAGTAATGGAAGAAAGACGTCCAAACACTATTATTTTGTTCCTCTCCTCAAATTTTCCTTTAAGTCAGTTAATTTAGTTCCGATACAAGAAATGGAGCATGTCATCGTGCCTGTATGTCTGCATACAAGTATACATGCCAATTAGCTGCATTCAGTCACTTCACAGTGTAAATGTGCGTCAAGGAAATGCACTTTAAATCTATAAACTAGAATAAACAAACGAATGGATTTAGAAACAAGGACAAAGAAACTGACTTCCAAGGCCTGGGGTTGGGGATTGTGGGTTGGGTACGTGGCTGGGCCTGGAGGCTGAGTCAGTTGACCATGGAATGTGCAGAAACCAAATTCCTAAATGTCAGCAATGACCCTCAAGGGGTGAGTGAGGCTGTGAATGTGCTATTGACAAGGATGGTCCTTTCTTCAGGTTGCGTGACCAACTCTCTGATGTTGGGACCAATTAAGTCCTGGCCTTCAGCTGGATGTTGGGATTAACTGAGTCCTGGCTTTCAGCTGCTCTTCCCTCCTAGAACCTTCTAAGTGAAGTAACTAGAAGCTGTGCCTAGTTAGAGGATCAGAGGACGGGATTATCACCTGTTGGCCATTGACTGCAGTGTATTTAAGTCTACATGGTGTTAATAAAAGGGGGCTTTGGTATCAGTGTTAAAAGGTCTGCATGTTGGTCTATCTCTGCGTCTGTATTCTCAACCTCCAGCCCCTTGCCTGAAGCTCGTGAACTGGGTTCCAGCGCACAGAGCACAGACATGAGGACGCGGTGCGGGGCAATTGGAGGTCCCTATACTGGGAATTTGAGGAACATGAATCCTAGTACTTACATATTGAAGGATCCTATTATTCCTGATTGTCATATAAGGAAACTGAAACTCAAAAAGCTTTGGAAAGTTGTTCCAAAGGGCCCTTGGATACATTGTCTTAGCTAGACCTCCTTATCTTCTCACACTGGTCTAGGAAGACAGAAGATACTAACTGGTAAGATGAACTTAATGCCTCACAGGTACCACCAGTTCTTAAAATTATCTATCAGTTGTGGGATGGTTTATTAAGAAGCTAGACATTATAAGAACGATCTAGGATATCACTCAAAATACATGTACCACACTGTTCACCACCTCTCAATCTTCACCTTCAGTGGAAAATTTCTCAAAAAGCATTAAAACACTACAGTAATAATCTTGTCATAATTTGACCTATTCATGGAAAAAAATCCCTTTACCTCTTTTCCTTGCAGAAAGGGGAACAACATGGGATGTTACCAGAGAAATTTAATGTCTCATGTGTACCTTCATTTTCCTGTCAGATATTCCTTATGATAATAGACCACTGGGTTTGCATGTGTTGGAAGAGAGCGCCTAGAATGCAGCCACATCTATCAAATTGTCAAGGATGAAAACTGTTACCTGAGAGACAGGGGGAAGGCTTGTCATAGCCACTGCTGAGGAATGACTTTCCCATTTAATTCGATTCTATTCATCACGCATTATAGTGACCCCCCTCACACAGATGTTACAATAAAAAAGAGCACTTAAATGGCTACCTAATGGTGGGTTTGATGCTAAAAGAGTCAATTATAACTCTTCAATTTTCTGAAACCCACATTTAAGCACACATTCAAGAAACTTTCTAAATTGCTTCATCATATTGCACGAGAGACTTCTCACACTGCTAAATAACAGCAAAGTGTAGATTTTTCTTTGGGCTGCCCGTTCACAAATAACAAGGAGATTTATTATTAATTATGAAATCTTTGCCTTAGCTTAGATTGTTCCTAACTAATTCTTATAACTTAAATTAACCCATATATTTTTAATCTACATTCTGTTGGGTGGCTCAATAACTCATTTCTGTATTGTTCATCCTGCTTCCTCTGCACTGGCTGGTTACTCTGTCTTTCTTCTTCTTAGAGATCTTTCTCTTCCTGGAAATCCCACCTAGCTCTCCTGCCTAGTTATTGGCCATTCAGTTTTTATTACACCAATCACAGCAATATATCTTCAAACAATGTACAAGTATCCTACAGCAGGAGAATGCACAGTTTGCATCCATGCATCTATTATACATATTTTGGATTTGTCCCCATATTTTATGTTTTTATTTCTTTGTATTAATATATAAGTGATATGACTTTTAGAAATGTATGAGATTTCTGAAAATCATTTATATTAAGTGACATGTTAGCAATCTGAAGATTGCTTATTAGTCTGAAGAAATTCATAAGTGAACAACAAATGTACGAAAATATATTTGCATGTACTGGCCATAATCACACTGCTATATGGTACTGTTAGTCTGTTGGCCCCAATCTATAGGCACCCCGAGTGCCATATTCCAGTCTCTCCTCCTAAACAGGTCCTGCACATCTTTCAGCAGAGCCTTGCTAGGCAAGTCCACCTAATTCTCTCAGCCCCAAATACCCTTCTCAACTCCAGGACTTAGCCTATGCCCTATATCCAGTATTTCACCTGGCCACCCTTGCTTGCCTTGACACCTACCTGTAGGCTTCAGCCAGGATATGCCCTGCCCACTCCCAGACTCCTCGTGTGCCACATTCATTCTCTCCACATAGCCAAGTCCTACACATCTTTACCCTAGAATCTAGCTTGGTGAGTTCAACTGATCCTTTCCTCCATGAAAAACCCTCAACCCCCAGTTCTACTTACAAATTCCAGAT
The DNA here is from genome assembly GCF_000317375.1 of Microtus ochrogaster. Classification (NCBI taxonomy): domain Eukaryota; kingdom Metazoa; phylum Chordata; class Mammalia; order Rodentia; family Cricetidae; genus Microtus; species Microtus ochrogaster. The sequence goes on from NC_022019.1 coordinate 34,974,671, forward strand.
TTGGATCAGGGCCCAGACACCTGTCTAACTTACTTCATTCTACTTAAGTAATATCCACCATTTATGACCAACCCAGCCTAAAAATCCTGTGTTCCGGCACAATCTACTCTGTCTGCATCAAACACAGAATAAAGCAACATGATCAAACGTCATTGCAAAAATAAAAACAATATGAAAGTTCAAGGTGTATCATACACAACTCCCAAAGCCATCCAATCCCATAAAATGTTTTCTCCCATGAGAATTACGCTGATAAATCCTGGGACATGACATGTAAAAGAACAATCATAAATTTCTTTAAAGAATTCAAGGAATTGAAAAAAGACACGAAGAAACATCTCAATGAACTTAAGGAAAATGAATTTAAAAGGAAAAAATGCCTGAGTGATGCCCAAGAAACCACAAACATAAGCCTGATGTAAATAATGAAGATAATCCGGAATTTGAAAGTGGAATTGAACAGAACAGCAGAAACATCAAAAAGAACTCAAGCAGAAATAAAGATGGCACTGAATTTCAACTCAAGGGAAAGAAAACTTTAAAAGTTGGATGAATTAAGAAAAGGATAGAATATCAGGACTCCATGATAAAGTTTTGGGAGCTATAGATTTTTTTCTTCTTTTTACAATCTTTTGGTTATTTATTCATGTTTTCAGTTTAAAATATGGCTTCTTGTATTTAAGTTTGGTTTGTCGGATATAAGATTTTAGGCTGTTTATACCTTGAATTTTTTCTTCTTTAATTAAGACAAATTTTTTTCTGAGGGGTACATTAGTCTAGTTCGCCAGCTGTGGTCTTTAGGGACTTGGAATACATTATTTTAGATTGTTCTGTATTTCAAGGATTTCATTGAGAAAGCAGCCATTATTCTTATGGATTTTCCTTTATGTATGACTTGTGTCTTTAAAATAGACCACAAATCTTAAAAAATTCAGAAAAATTGAAATAACCATGTGTAACTTATTGCATCATAATACAATAAAATGAAATTGAGAGCAAAGACATCCTAGTAAGTACAAAAACTCAAGGGGATTAAAGTCCATTACTGAATGATGGATAAGTCAAAGAAGAAATTAATAAACAAATTAAGAAATAAGTAAAAAAGTCTTCTGAAATTAAATAAAAATATAACACAAAAACCCTTGAGACACACTAAAAGTAGCCCTATGATGGACATTTATAGCTCCAAATGCTTACATTAAAAAACAAACATAAATAAATGCCTTCATGATGCAACTAAAAAACTGAAAGCAAGAAACAAACAAAAATTCAAAACAAACAGACAAACAAAAAAGAAAAACAAGAACCAAACCAAGTAGCCCGCAATAAATAATAAAATTCATACAGGATTGGTTTATTCAGAAATTAATGTGATAGAAAAAAAGAGAAAAACACAAGAGCTGGTTCTTTGAGAAGACAAACAAGATTGACAGACTCCTGACACAACCAACCAAAAGAAACAAAGAGATGACCAAACTAACAGAATCAGAAATGATCGTGGAAACATTCTAACAGACACCAAACATTAAGAATAATTATAAGTGATTTGAACATTTACACACTTGAAAATCCATATCCATGTTTGCTTGTCTTGTACCAATCCCCATCAACAATAACAAGTTCTTGCTATTGTATTTTGTTTAAATCATCTGCTTTTGCATCAATTCCCATGACTAAATTCTTGAAATCAAGGTTTTCCACATCTTGTGACCTATTCTTACATCACATTCCTCTCAGTTCATTCGCATTTTGCAAGTTTTCTGGTGATTTTTCTTCTGAAAATGTGTGTGGGAGGTCACCATGCTCAGAGTCATAGACAGCCACTGTGGGTGATGTGCAAGAACCAGGATGAAGCTATAGTGATTAGGGAAGAGAATGGAGACAGGTACATTGAGAGAAACAGAAATGAAAAACTACATAGCTCAGAAGAGAGAGGTACAGGATGCACAGTGACCTGAGATTCCAGATACCTGCAATAGGTGTGCTCTTTGACATCGTGACAAACACAAATGTCCATGTAATTTCCTCAGATTATGAGGTGGTAATGGGAGATGAATATTAGAGTCAGCTTTAGAGCAAAGATAAAATAATCCAGTTGGGAGGACTGGTTTATTCAGGCTCGAAGACCAGCAGTTCTCAGCACGTGGGCTGTGAGCCCCTGAGCAGAACTATCAATAAATAGACATTTGCAAGTTCATAGCAGTAGTAAAATTACAGTTATGAAGTAGCAACAAAACAATTCTATGGTTGGGATCACCACAACATGAGGAACATTATGTTAGAGAATTTAACAATGACCTATCAAGTCAAACAACACTGTTCTGCCTTTCCATCCTTCTGTTCTGGTTTTAAGATTCATGGCAATGCACATTTATTTTCATTAATCTTCAACAGAAAACAGCAAGCTAAGGACATAAGACTGAATCTTTTCTCAGCATGCCTGCATGTGATTCCCATTATACTTAGTATGCCTCTGATTACAACTTTAATTTGAATCTCATATAATGGTAAATGAATTCACATAGTTTCTAATTGCAGATCAGAAGTGGCTGGGCCACTAATAACAAGATAATATCTATTATTGGATCACCATATATCATGATTCATCTGCATAATTCCACAACCTATAAATGTAAAGAAAAGGCAGGAAGACCAATAGAGTTGAACATTTGGTATAAGGTAGAGAAGACTGAGGAACATCAACTAATATTACTAAATTGTCCAGTCACTTATAATTGGTGGGAAAGCTCACAAGCAAAAACGCCAGACAAGGACACAGAAAGCTAAAAAGGAGGTGAAAATGCAATAGCAATGCTGAAATGTAGCAAATTCAGAGGAACTGACACAAAAGAGGAGAGGTAGAAGGTGAAAATGTAATACCAACTCAGAAATGTAGCAAATTTGGAAGAATTGGCACAAAAGAGGAGAGGCATTATTCTAATATTCCCAATTTTTAGGAGATTTTGAGCCAATTCTTTTTATGCTTAGTTATAAATGTAAAATTCTGAAAGTATAAAATATTGGGTGGGCTATCTTTATAATATATTTTTAAATTTACACACTACTTGCTATTATATGATCTCTACAATCTAAAATAACATTATTGTAACTTATTTTATGAGTCTCCCAAACAAGTGCCAACAAGACATATAAAATTAGAGAAAGGCATAAAATACTTTATGGCAGCCTTTGCTTCTATGAAAAACAGGTTTATTTCTTAGTATATTCTGTTAACAAGTACTTGAGTGTGCTTGTTGGTGCTATCTCGCTGTGATTTATTTACTCTCTTACCATTGAGACAAAGACAAGTGCCCTTTAATGCTTTATGACAGACAGACAAATTTAGACCTGTGGTAAACAACACTCTTAGTTCTAGTCTGGGGGCGGGAACGAAGAGCTGGGAAACGAAGGCAAAATGGAGTCTCTCTGATTAATGTTGGTTATTTAACACCAGTTTCTCCAGCAAGGGAAAACTCCACATCAGTAGGAGCCACACCAGCCATAATCTCTACAAAAACTACACCCAAACCTGTAGTAGCTCTATATGCATTTACTAAATGAAAGAGCATGAGTGTAAGAGTAATGCAGCATTAGAAGGTCTTAAAGTGCTCGGCTTCTCCTGAAACCCCGCTCTAGTTGTCTTCATGAGTCTCACTTCCAGGAACCAGAAATTGAACCAATTACGGCAATAACAACCACTCTGATAGAAGACATTTATTTCTATTTCCATGTCACCATGGTCTCAAACAAGCAGCGCATTGGCAGAATGTATCAAGAAAATACTTCCTGGGAGTAATATGGCTTTAGATAACTTTGGATGGATTATATGTCTCTTATTTGGTACTCTGCTAGTTTATTTTCCAAACAAGTCTGTGATTCCTTGAATATTTTTTCAATCGAATAAAACATGGAACTCTGCAAACAATGGTAACAGGAATAGTAGAAGCGGCTGCTGTATTTGCATATTAGTGATGGTATTACAATCAACATAGGTGAGAAGAAAACCAAGAGATAATATTTAATATTACCATTATACATCTGGGAATAATGAACTTTGCTTCCATTATTTAAATGATAGAAACATGTAAATAAGCAATGAAATGAAGAGGCAACCTACAAAACAGGGAAAAATATTTGTGCACCTTATATAGGAAAGAAAAATAAAATCTTCAATATAAATTGTAAATATTCAAGACAGTTAAGTATCTGAAGGGGAAAAAAAACTAAACAAATCTGAGTGAATCTAGAAGTTTCACAGGTAGGGACCCCAGACCCCATCTTCTGACCATTTCTTCTTGCCATGACCTCAGGTGCCCTTGCAGTCTCTCATCCCATGCTTAATTTAAAAGTTCTTTGTTAAGAAAACACCTTGATATCACCTTGCTCTGGAGATTGGACATGTAGCATAACAGATCATGTGCTAATATATTTCCTTCGCAGTTACCTATGAAGGTATTGCACAGCCCTAAATAGCTCAGGCATTTTAGGAAATATTTTGACAAGAATTAACATGACAACGAAACGTTTTGTTGATTTGATAGTGTTGAAATGCTTTTGCTCATGTGCCATTATTCATCATTTATCAAATCCCCATTTGTTATTTTGTTTGTCATCTTGACACAAGCTATGGTCATCTTGGAAGACCTGAGAAAATGCCTCTATCATATTGACCAAAAGAAAAGCCTTTGGGTTCATTTTCTTGATTAATAATTGTTGTGGGTGGTGCTTTCCCTTAGTAGGGTATTGTGGAATATTATTTTAAGAAGGCAAAAATGTGTTACATTTGTTTATGCTACACTTGTTTAATGATCTAAGGATGTGTGTTTAATTATGTAAAGATATGCTGCAATGGTTTCACCTTGCCTGCCTAAGGTACCTGATTGGTCTAATAAAGAGTTAAACAGCTAATAGCTAGGCAGGGGAAAGATGGTGAAACTAACAGGCAGTGAGAATGAATAGGAGGAGAAATCTCAGCTTGAAGAAAATGGAAGAATGAGAGAAGGGGGAGAGAAAGAGGGACATACTTGGGGCAAGAAGCCAGGCAGCCGCTAGCCATCCAGACACAAGACATAGTGAAAGTCGTACAGAGGAAAGAAAAGTAAAAAGTTCCAAGACAAAAGGTAGATAAAAAGAAACAGGTTAAGTTAAAAGAGCTAGCCAGAAACAAGCCTAAGCTAGGGCAAACATTTATAACTAATAATAAGTCTCTGTGTCATGATTTAGGAGCTGGATGGTGGGCCAAAAGAAAAGCCCTGGTACAGTAGGTGATCTTGGATGGTTTAAGAAAACACACTGAATAAGACAAAGGCTGTAAGTGACATTTTTTCCATTGACTGCCTCAGCTCCTGCCTTTAAATTCCTGCTTCAAGTTCCTGCCTTGACTTATCTCTGTAGACTGTGACATGGATATCTAAACCAAATAAATCCTTTCTGCCCAATTTGCTTTTGGTCAAGGTGTTTATCACAGCAACAGAAAACAAAGTAAGGTACCCACTATGCATTTAAAAGAATACTAGTTAGGTTATAAATACAGGACAGAATAAAACATTGCCCTGACTTCTTGATAAATCTGGGCAAACCTAGAGCTTGAAGCCTATGGGTTTCTTTGTATTAAATAAAAGTCAAAAATTCAGGATGGATGATTTTTTAAAACCGTATTGTGCTGTACCTGTAGGCAGGCCGGAGCACGTCCCTGGGGCTTGTTGACATCCACAGCTACCAACTGCCAGCCACCAGCAGCATCTTCGTGGAACATCTTTAAGACAAAGAGACCGATGAGTCAGAGATGTTGAGCATGGAACACTGAGAACTCTAGCTTTGTCTGCAGCTTTCTATGTGTTTAAATATTACTGAGAATCTGTCTTCTTAAAGATTTATATTTGGGTCCTGAAACATTTCAGCTATGCTCATTTTAATACTAAAAACAGGAGAATAATAATAACACTCTCATGAGCAATGGTAATAATTGCATTTAGTGAGCACTTGTTTCTGCCTTACAAAGAGTTTGCATATGTAATCTTTTATATACTCTTCTAAGCAGGAAAAATATTCTAGTGTTTTTAGGTGGCTATATTCATTATTATTGTTTAGCTCTGCAATAAAGTATAGTTAGAATTCTAAAGCATTATGTCGCATCAGTTGAGTATATGTAAGAAGATTTTTAAAAATCTTAATAGATATTTCTTAGTGAGTTAACTAAAAACATTCTCATGTCAAATAGTATCAGGAGTTCCCCTCAGCGTGTGGAGTGAGAGGGGTAGGATTTCAATGGTAGTAGGGTGAGAGGGTGCTTAACCGACTGTGTAATTATTTTAACTAGGTCACAATCAATTTTCTAATAACAGAAATTTAGTTGGTATATTTACAAAGGTACATGTCATTTATCTTGGCTTAGAAGAGATAAATTTCAAGATGCTATTGGACAACCTGAGACCTGCTCAGTCTGGTGTCTAGGTGATCGATAATCTTATGACATAGTTCACTCCTAAGTAAGTTCTCATTTGTCAACATTATATCCAGTTGGAAGACACTTCCCACTTACACTGTTCCTCAGGAGTAGTGTGTGTGCATGTGTGTATGTGTGTGCGTGCGTGCATGTGTTTGTGTGTGTTGGTTTTAATGAGGTAAAGTAGAATTAAAGTTTTCTTAAAAAAATAAAGATGTTAACCATAATAATCCACTGTTTTGTTTCTGCACAAAGTCTGTTTTTTATACACTAAACATTTTCATTGTTACTAATACTTATGGCTTTATGTTGGTCTGACCCCCATATTGTAAACAGAAATCATTAATGGAAATCTGAGTGACACAGTACATGGATCATTACCTATGTGTCATAATCATACTTTCAAACACTAACCAAAGAGATTGTAGTTCATTTGCAGCAAGGAAAGTTTCTATCATGATTTAAAATGGGAAATAAGTGCATAACCTCACAGGCCACATATCTAAATTTTAAACGAAACAATTGAGGTGCACATTTACACAAAGATTCCTTTACCAGAGATGTTATCACAAATAGTGAGCCCCAGATGTCTATTACAGAGCTCACCTTCTCTTTAGAATAAAATTTAAAAGCTATTTTTGGTTGTAGAACTAAGGACATCCTTCATGACTGGACCCATTCTGAGAATATAGACTGGCTGGAAAAACAACCCAGCTAAAGGGAACTTTAAAGACCCTGTCAGGATTCTGGGATTCTTTTTGTACGGGCAAATGTCAAAACCTATGCTGTCAGTCACCAGCGTAGAACACTCTGCCAGTTCCTTCTATACTGTCTTGTCAAGGCACAAAGCACTCCTGGGGCTGATATTTCCTTTCATTGGGGCAGACTAATTTTCTATGCTAAATTATTTTTCTCCAGCAGACCAAACTCAAATGAATCAATTTAACTGTCAGCAAAAGTGTTATCTGGAGGTCACCCCTGCGTTTGAAATAAAGTAACAGAAATGCAAAAGTATCTCATTTTCTTTGGAACCTAAATCATGCAACATTTAGATTGGTTAATATAACTATAGATCTTTGAGACTGAAACTGGGCTAGGCAATGGAGACAAAAATCCCAAGGGGCTCAGATCTCTTGGGAGGATTCTGGGCATGACTGTGGTCATTCTTTGTTTTCCAATGACAGGGCATTTTTATAAGGCTCCAAAAAAGGGAAAAGTTACTACCCTTTCCTAGAAGCTTATTTTGACCGGGTGGTTGACTATATACTGTAAGCAGAACTTTATTGTTCTTCCTGTATTTGTTTTCTGCTGACTTGGATATAGATGTAAGAGTTGCAGCTAAAGAGGCATCGTAGTCTTCTACGTAACCATGGAAAGGGAGACTGTGCAAAGTGGAGCAGAGAGGTGATGGTGAGTGATGGCTCATTGGCAGCCTGGACCAGTGAGCTAGTCAGCTTTACCCAGAAAGGACACAAATCTACCTCACGTATGCTGCTTATATTCAGTATTTGTCCTATACAGTAGAATATAACATAGGTGGTTTTAGTTAAAATGTACAATGGTTCCTGTGTTTTAATCATATGACTCTCGTCTTTTGATTCTATCACGAAAATGTGATCCTAAAAATGTGCATAAGATAAAAATCAACCAATATCCCAAGAGGTAACCATTTTTGACATTTTAAACTTTAAGCAGCCAAATGCTTTAAGCAGAATTTAATGGGTCATCTAGTAGGGACATGGGAAACAGTAGTGCTGAGGGTGATTCGGACTGTGAGGGCCTGGCTCAAGATGTCTCAGAGGAGGATATTAGCAGGTGGCCTAGAGATCATTCTTTTAATATTTTGGTGAAGAATGTGGCTGCTTTTTACCCTTTCCCAAAAAGTCTGCAGGAGACTAAATTAAAGAATTATGGATTAACAGCTTTACAGAGGACATTTCAAAACAACCTAGCATTGACTGTGTCACACGGCTGCTAATGGCCAGTCTTGTTCAGGTCTATAATGAAAGGGAGCAAGTTGAGCAAGGAAAAATACAAAATGTACAGAGGAAAAAAGCAGCACTAAGAAGTGTGAACAGATTAGAGAAAAGCCTGACGCTAAGTGGAATAAAGAGAGCGGTGACCTCAGATCAAGCTAAACTTCCAATTTGCGAAAAAGAATTAAAGAAGAGTGAAAAGGAATAAAAGAAAAGCTTAGGGCCAGGCACAGTGATGCACACCTTTAATCCTAGTACTCAGAAGGCAGAGGCTAGCAGATCTCTGAGTTCAAGGCCAGACATGGTTTACAGATTAAGCCAAGATTAGACAGTGACGGAAACCATCAAACACAGAAAGCTAGTGAAACTGTAAATTGAATGAGTAGGCCATGTTCTAGCCCTAGCACGCTGCAGAACTTGGCAGTTTCGGCCATGTGATTTTGGATTTGGAGTCAAGGATATAAGGAAGGGGTTATAGAAACTCCCTCTGTGACTACGGAAAGCTGCTGAATCCAGACATGAGTCAGGGTTATCACTAACGGCTCAGAGAAGCCACTGGGTGAAGCCGTGAATGTGAAGCCTGGATTGCTTTGGAGACCTCAAGATGTTGACAGGGCCAGAGTCACGGGATACCTGCCCAGGAAAGCTGCTAACAGGAAGTGGAAACAGTCCACAAGAAAGAAGTATGTTGCACTCAACAAAACTGAAAGGAGTTGGAGATCTGAAGAGCATTTGGCATCTAGAGATGGAGATGCAGATTTTGGAGTTTCCCCAGCAGGTTTTCAATATTGTTCTAGCAAGTATTTTCTAACTCTGCTCCTTTCTTCTCTTTTGGAATTGTAATGTATATCTATGCCAATGTATGTCGGAAGTTCCCAATTTTGTTTTTATAGGGTGGTTACAGTTTAGAGATTGTCACGAGTCTCTGAAGAGACTTGACTTTTAAACAGTTTTGAGACTGTTAAAGACTATGTGGACTTTTGAAGATGGACTATGGTACAGCTACAAGCCTGTTGGGGCCAGGGGATGGAATTTGATGATTTGAATGAAAATAGTTCTCATAGGCCTATAGAGAAAGGCACTACTAAGAGGTATGGCCTTGTTGGAGGAAGTGTGTCACTGAGGGTTGGCTTTGAGGCTTCAGATGTTGAAGCCAGATCCAGTGTCAAACTCTCTGCTGCTTGCAGTTCTAGATGTAGAACTCTCAGGTCTTTCTCCAGCACCATGTCTGCCTTTGAGCCACTGTGCTTCTTGATGATGACATTCAACTAACCTCTGAACCTCTAAGCCATCCCAAATTAATTGTTTTGCTTTATAAGAGTTCCTGTGGTCCTAATGTCTCTCCACAGCAATAGAAACTTTAACTAAGACAACTTTCTTCTAGGAAAGATGTTCCAGTTACACTTCTTGGAACAACATACTTAGGTAGACCTTGTCAGCCAGCATTAAGTGTCATCTTCTTAAGAATTAAGAGTTTCACATGGGGATAGGACAAAGAGGACACTGGTAGTACCCTGCAATGGCTATATTATAATGTATACTATAATATGTAATGGTATGTAGTTTTTATATTATTATAGCCTTCTCTTTTATTTTAGACAGAAAGAAGAAACGTAGTGGCATTTTATATGTATTTTAATAAATAAAGCTTCACTGAAGATCAGAGAGTAAAATAGCCCCATGTTGGGTGCCAAAGGAAGCATGATTAATAAAAACTCAGAGGAGAAATTGGGGTTCAATTTGAAGATCCGAGAAGCGAAGCAGCCTGGTGTGGGAGAACTGTCTGTATTACCTCTACCTCAGTTCAAAAATGGCGATCCTGCCTCCAGGAATCTCATAATGAGACTGAGACTGAGAACTGTTTCCTCCCATTTTATAATCCTCTCTGGGGCTGGGATTAAAGCGTGTGCCACTGGGATTAAAGGCATGCACTGCCCGGTTTCTACGGCAACTAATGTGGCTACAGGGATTAAAGGTGCGTGTTACCAGTGCCTGGTTTGTAAGGCTGAGCAGTGGGACTGTTTTCTCTCTGATCTTCAAGAAAGCTTTATTTATTAAAATACAGATGAATACCACTACAGAGGAAGGAACTCACAATGAGTAAAAATGAAGGCTGGGCAATCTAAATGGAGTCTCATATTATCTACAATCATACAAGATAGCGAAATTATCCATATTTGCCATTTTTTAATCTGCAATGTGGAAGCAATAATTGTACCCATTTCATAATATTGCTTTAGGAATTAAGTAAGGCAGGTTGTAGTGTCACTGTGCTATGCTAAATGCCACTGTTGATATAGTGTAGCGATCATTAGTGGGAGTGACAGTATCCATCACAATGTAAGGGACACACATGAACATGTCCCTCTCAGTACAAGCAGTTGGGAAAGCATGAAGATTTCAGCCCCATGAATTAGCTCAAGCTTGTTCCTTTAAAAATGATGGAATTTTGTGATGGGCAGCTTGATTTACAAAATAGTTAGGAATACTCTTGTCATCCCAGTCATCAGGTTTTCCACTGACGTGAGGTCAGATAAATCACAATAGAAGCAATGGGAATCTTAAAAAAGTGAATTAAAATTACAAACCTAAAATATGCACACACATATATACACATACATACTGCAGAAAAAAATTTTATTTTGAAATTGCTCTGCTCTTTTTTAATTAAGTATTTAAAAACAGATTATTTATTAAACTCATGAGCATGGTTACCTGGCTCAAATTTATTATCAAATATGTTTAGTCCATGAATGTCAGTACATACACATGAGACTAACCCTCAGGAGGCTGAAGGAAGACCACTATATGTTCAAGTCTGCCTGGGCTATTGAGTGAGACTCTATGTCAAAATGAATTAGAAAAAAAAATATTCAGCAAAATAACACATTTAGGGAGTCAGTCTCACAACGCTTCATTTTCACTCCTCACTTCCTATGGTAAATGCTTTATCCACTCCCAAGGCTTCTCACTGGAAAGAGCTCACTGTTACACCAATCTGGGACAGCCCTTCTCTGAGCTGCATCCATTACTGGCCTTCTCACACATCTGAGTAATGCCTATTCATGTGAAAATTGCTGGCTTTGGGACACCAAGCAATTTTTTTCCTCAAGTTGAGCATTAGGTTATATGGAGTGTTTCTTTTCTTTTGGGTGAATAAATTCCATTTTTTGCTCATGCGTCTTTCATTTATGTCTCTCTGCTTTTCTTGCTGAGGAGCGCACATTCTTACAGAAGTTCATTTAGACAAATTCTAAGGATGCTGACAGGAAGGCAAAGAAGGAACAACTCAAAATCACCCCTTTACTTGCATCTACTCCACCTTATCCGTCATGTAGCTTAGCTAGAGAATGATAATTCAGACAGCATCTGTCGGCAAGAGTGCTCAGTCAGATATGAAAGTCTCAGGAATAATGTTCTCTCCACAAAGCCTAAGGCTTACTTGCCAGATCTCCAAAAGGACGCCATTGGGCCATGGAACCTTTATAAAATTCGGGTATGCATGGGTTGTCTCCTTTGTGTCCTCTCTTGGTATACACAGAGTGCAAAAGTGGTCGGCATGGCTCTCGGCTTTGACGGATCCTTAAACGTTTTTCTAGACAAAGGAAAATCAGCTTATCCTTAGCCTAAGCAATCTAGGTGAAGAGATGGCAAGTGTCTAAAGTGAGGTGTTCAGTATGGGATGTGAAGGTCCAGATTAGGGAGAATTCCTGCATGTAAAGGTTTCCTAGCTCACATCAGCACATACTAACATCCAGTTGTAGGGCCACACCCCTAAACATGGTGACATGAGAAATTTTATTGAGGATTAACAAAGGCACATTTTGTAAAAGGAATGTGAACCTCTGCCCTATACACCAGTCCCTCTCTGAGTATGTGACAACAGTTACCAACCCCAAGAAGTATGCAGGAATGAGTCATTAGTCCCAGCACAGGCCAGGCAGGTCCATGATTAGGAACCTGAAAGGATCCCTTCTGGTTTCCCTTCATTTTGCTGCTGCACACCATAACATGCTATGTGCAAAAGCTTAAAAGTTTGTATTTCCTTAATTTGTTTCTATGTGGCTACTCAGATCATTCAAATGAAAAAATATTACTTTGATAGTTAAAATTTTTTTTATCATGGTTTCTGTTTTTCTTCTGAAATATTAGGGCCAAGTCTTAGTGGATTGCCTATGTCCAAAAGTCTACTATACCCTCATCATGTACACATGTGTGTCTGAATGCATATATACATGTACATTTCTATGACCATGATTGTCATAGGAAATTTACATACTTAGGGATTATTGATAAACACAATATTCCCAGTCTTCTTTAATTATTTGATGAGAAAAACACAGTGATCATAAATTTCCCACATTATAGATAAAGGCAAGAAATGACTTAATGTCCAAAAACCTTTGTGTCATATAAAAATCATCATGATTATACCACTTTGGAACCTATTTTCTCCGAATCAGACTCTTGTGATTTAGTGCCTTAAACCAATGAAATAGAAGTCCAAGCTCTGAGCTAGGTTAGATTTTACAAATGTAACCGTCATGGCAGGCAAATGTTCCGCCTCCCTTCTGTACACATAAAAGCATCTGGGACCTCTTAGAAGCAGTGACTGAGTGGTGGGTGGAGCCTGAGGCCAGTTGCTAGGCTGCCTAAGTGGTATTTTACCAAGAGGCAGCCTGCAGGAACTTCGGTTGCTTAGCAACCAGGTCCTCAGCAGTAGCATTTTTCTTAATGAAGGTTTTTCACAGTTCTCTGTGTGATTACCTCTGCTGAACATCCAGGCGCGTTCCCTCTTGAATTCCTGACTTATGCCTCCACATTAAGTGCAATTTTGTACGACTTTGTTCAAAATTTTCACATTTTGTCTTCTATTATAATTGCTAGCTGGTTTGGCGCTTTACTTTTCCAGCTGTGACTTTTATCTGTCAGAGTTACTTAATAAGCAAAATATGGTTTTAGGGACATTTTAGGTCATTGCCTGGGAGCGCTGCATGTAAGAGCTGCATCCACAGCTCTGTGTTCCATTTACATCTCAATGTCTGTCAAAGAAAACATGCCTGCCAAGAGGCTGTCACCTAAGGGAAGACCTGAAACTGTTCCACCTCACAGTAGGCTAACGGGGACCAGATAAGGAATGAGGGCTTTCTGGGTGGATTCTTTAAAAGTGTCATAACATGGCATTGATGGCTTAGCCTGTGTAGCATATTAATTTCTTTTCGTGGAAGTTGGAATTATTTTTGTCAAATTTGAATAATACTGACATGATTTTACTTGTAACAAAGACTGAACAATTCTGGTATCTGTGGCATTTAGCAACACTTGAACATAGGATTGCTGAAAGTCTCATCAGAAGGTCTTCAATATAAAATTTTCACTTTGGCTTTTCCACCGGTAGTCTATACAACCATTTTCAAACAGATTTTTTTTTCATAATTTAATCTCAAAAAATTGTTAAAAGCATTAAACTGTTTCATTAATAATTCTGGGTTTTTCTTTTTCTCTCTTTCTATTCTTTCTAGAAGATATGCGAGCTTGTCCTTTCTGTTTCTAAACAACAAAATGTGAAAACAAAAATAAATAAGTAAATAACAGGATGTCAGAATGCCTCATACATAGGTGAATGCTCTGCTGCTTTGATATTTCATGCTATCTCTAGATTTTTGGGAAAAGGAAACCATACTGAATACCGATGACGTCTCAAGAACCACAGTTGTGCAACGGGGATTGAGAAATCCTCTTTATAGTTTTGTCTTCCCTTATTGGTTTGTTCTCAATTAAACACATTTATGACACCAACACTTCTAATCCTCCATATAAGGACCACTGTATAGACTTGCGGTAATACTAAAAAAGGCCAATAAAAATAGAAACTTTCAGTTGCTATATTTACTCAATAAGCCTTTGTGGACTTGTGGTCTTGGAATTAAATCAAAGGCCATAATAAGCATGGATGGCAATTTTAGTTTTACGTTGAAGTCACGCATGGCTCTTTAAAGATGACCTTCACCACACCACAGCAAAAATCTGGGATGACTGTTCTGGCTTTGGACTTCTTCATATGTATTTTTAACCGCTCTCCCACAGTACCAAGTTGTAGCATCCCATTCCAGCAGCTTTTCCAAGGACTTCACTGCTATGAGGATGGGGTGCCTGAGGCTGAATGAATGGCGATCATCTCGCCAAAAAGATACCTGTGTGGTCGCAGTGGAAGTTGTGCTGCTCCGAGTTCCCCACATTTGCTGAAATTGAACTCTGATTTCTGCAAAGGTCTCAATGATGACGGCAATAAACACATTCTGAAAGGAAATGCAAACCACATTTAGCAAACATTGGAGATGGAGCAACCTAGTGATCAATAAAGTCAAACAAAAAAAGACACATGCTGAACATGATAAAACAGACACACTGTGAGCACATTGTTTTCCTCGTACCTTAACAAGCCAGGCAAGGAAGAAAATCAGAGTGATGAAATAGAAGTAGGAACGCCAGCGAGGGAAACTGTCAATTGCTCTATACATGAGGAACACCCAGCCTTCCTGAGACGAAGCCTCATAGACTGTGAATATACTCGTGCCTGTCAAGACAGAACAGCAGACGGAATCACCACGGGCTTTTGAAACGAGAAAACATGTCTCAAGACAATCAATAGTTATCCACACCCATTGTCTCCATAAATGCATCTCCTCTAAAATAGATTTAAATTATGTGTGGCATTTTGCAGTTCTTAAGATTTGGGTAAAGTTGTGTCTGACTTCAAGGCAGGGTAATTTCAGTATCACCAACAACAGAACAGCTTTCTATTATGTCTTTAGATGTTTAAGGAATTTGGCACAGTGAAAATGAAATAAACATTGAAACCATGTAGAATAGAAGAATACCACAAAGATTGTGTGGCATGAAAGCTCAGCACTTGGGGCTTGAAAAGTACTGTGAAGGTGCTTGAAATACCCGCCCCTCCTTTGACCAGCATGGAGTAAATCTGAGAATTCGGTTGTATCTGGAGTCATTTTCTCACGGGGGAACTTAACTGCTTCAGGTTCTGGGAATTAACTTGGTGGAAATCACATCAGGATTCATGATGCTTAGGTGTGGGGCTGTAAATTATCTGCTAATGCTTTGTAGTGCTAGGAACTAGCATCTCATTGAACACACTCCTGGTAATGACAATGAAATTTAAAATACATGACTAGCTATAGAACACCGTAGTTTAAGAGAACCTGAGATACTAAACAGGAAAAGACATATTTTTGTTTTGACAGCACAAAGAGATGCTTTACAGAGACTAAAGCATATTGATACTAAAAGACTTATTCAAGGATTCATTATGATAGTTTGGAGAATTGAAATTAACCCAGTCTCTCTGGAACAAGTTTCTAGAACACCATTCCTTTTAGCTCAGTGACCTTTTGTGTACAGCATCCTGCTGTTGTGAGTTTTAACTGGCAATTTCTGAATGGCCTTGACAATGATAAATGATGAGTTCTCAAGACATTTCAGGCACCACCGTCATCAATATAGAATAGAAACTTGCAGTTCAATAATACTTTATGATAAACATAAAATCTGATATGTACTTAAAGTTGTTTATAAAATGCGATGTGTATTGTTCATAAAACTGATAGATATATATGACTTCAGTAAGTTCAATCAGCATAAAGACTTAAATTATTATAGAATGAAATCAATATTTACCAATGACCATTCAAATCATAAGAAACAATGCAATTATAATATCTATGTGTCTGAATGACCAAACTAAGAAGGCTTGGAAGAGTCTGGTGTGTTTGGAGGAAGAAAGGGAGCCATGAAGAAACAAGGAAGCATTCAGAGCTGATGCATGTATTTCCATTGCACACAGGGATGTATGATGGGAAGTCACTGAAAATGCAGACAATGAGAAATAGAGGCCTGAAAGGAAAGCAGAGAGAAGGACAATAGAGTCCTATGTAGTGAATTTTCACTACAAAAAATTACTCTATATAGAATATTGTCTGCAGAATGTAGCTTGCTTTATATGTTGCCTCTGTTTTTAAATGCAGTATTTTAGATTTATGTTCAACATACATTTTATTAGCTTGCATATTTATGGGATATGGTACAGCATTTTAATGCACATATGTAAGTAACGTAATGATAAACTGAAGGTAACTGGCATTCAGACCAACTTTCTTTTAGCTATTTGAGACAGAAAAACTAACCATCTGAGTTCCATCCCTGGAACCAATGTGGAAAAATCTGATACACTGGTAGGCACCTGCAATACCAGAACTCTTATAGTGAGGTGGTAAGATAGAGATGGAGAACCGCCCAGAAGTTTGAGGACCAGCTAGCCAGAATACACGGTTCAATGACAGAAACAAGACAGTGCCTGTCTCAAAACAAGGTGGAGGGAGAAAACTGCCTCTCAAACATTGTCCTTTGATCTCCACATGCATTTTGTGGTATGCATAATCATCATCACACACACACACACGCACATGTGTTTGCAGCCACAGTTATTAGTATGCCATTGGATATAAGGAGTTGCTTCTACCGGGCTGCACAAACCTATTACTCCCCAACATCCTTTACAGGCTATATTGTTGTGAGACTGACTTTCCAGCTTCCACATACAATTAAGAAAATACGGTACACAAGATTCCATTTTTACTTTGGTAAGTTATTACCATAAGAGTTTGTTTTATAAAACATGTTTAGCTAAGGGAGTCTCTGTCTCTTTATGTAGGAATAAGTGGTGATAAGGGCAAATATTATCAACTATTAAGTACCTTTTGGAGAGAAGGAAACTGAAGGTTGCTAGTTATCAAATATCTTGTGCTGAAACAGTGAAAGGACCAGAATTGAACTCACTTATCAGGTCACACACACCTAAATTATTTTAAATGTCATGCATTATTTTTTTCTTACTTGAGATTAGAGTGTAAGAAGAAATTTTTTCCCATTGTTATGTTTATTTGAACAAAGTCTATTCTTTTATGGATGATGATTCTGTAACATATCAAAGAGCTTATACAAGATGACTTTCACAGATGTACACACACACACACACACACACACACACACACACACACACACACACACGGCTTAGGCCTTGGCAGCATGGACAAACAACGAAATACCAGAAAGAAAACAGTAACTGCCCAGCCAGTGAATGTTCTGAATACGTGCAGGACTTTTACCTGTGGAGACTTAATACAAAGGACAATTTTAATATAAACAACTTATGTCCCATTATTTCTTTCTAGTTATTGAAGGAAAACAGAAAAGTGGCTGCAGAAATCCATTATGAACCACTATTAAAGTTTAACAGCTTCACCAATGGTTCATTTTCTGTTAAAATTGGGATTGTCAACACAAAATTACCCCCCCCCCCAATCTCCCTGCTCAAGCCTGTCTGTACTACATCTACAGGGAAGATTCTATTTGGAATTAAGGGCAAAATAGTTTCTGCAATATGTAATCTTGAGGCTTTCTCTCCACTTTTCCTCATCCAGCAAAGTGAAAAGCTGAGGCCAGTAATAACCCACAGAGCAGTTCAAAAATGAGGTGTGTTGATAAAATAGAAAACTGGAAATATTACAAAAAGACAGCAGGACAGTGGTGACTGGTTAAAGAAATGCTCCCAGCCTCGTGTAAACTTCACCAGGCCAGATGGATTTGAGGATGGCAGAGAAGGTTGATGGGTCAAAGGTAAGAAAGTGCAACACTCCTCCTTAACCTTCTGGTTTTGCAAAACACAGGGAAAGAAAGATACTTCTAGAAAGATCTTCAAAGGGCTGACTAGGATTTAAAGAAGATACAAGGAAATGCATGGATTCATTTTCCATGGCTGGTGCTGGCCCTGGGCAAAGAGGCCATGGCTGTTCACTGGGGCGTCTGTGCTCTGCCGTCTGTTTGTCCCATGTTGCTTTCCTCTGGCTTCTCATCAGTCTCCTGTTCTGCTATGCAGGGGACTCAGCCACTCTGCTCCAAGGAACATAAAGAGACAGTCGCCAGAACTCCCAAAAAGACATAAATTCTGTCAGTTCATTACTATGACCACCCTGGTCTTAAAACACATTTGTTTCTGTTCTGGGCATTAAGAAGTACTGAGGAAATAACAATAAATTAAACAATGATCATATCGTCTGTGATTGTGTGTGTGTGTGTGTGTGTGTGTGTGTGTGTGTGTATATATATGTATGCATGTATGTATGTGTGTGTACATGTATCTATGTGTATGTACATATGTATTTGTGTTTGCACATATGTGTGTGCATATGTAGGCCAGAGGTAAAACTTGAGGACTGTTTCCCAGTACCCATCATCCTTTGTGTGTGTGTGTGTTTGCTTTTGCTTGTTTGTTTTTTGAAGCAGCCACTCACTGGAATCCCCTCCCCCACATTAGCGTAGGCTGCTTGGCCAGTAAGCCCAAGAGATCAGCTTGTCTCTACCTCCTAGCACTGCCACGTCTGATTTTTTGCATGAGTGCTGTGGAGCAAACTCAGGTCCTTTGGTTTTGTCTTATGCACTTTATTGACCGAAGTATCTCCCCAGCCCCTAGATCACATAGATCTTAAGACATATAATAATATTTCTCAAATATTTGCTTTTTGAAACAAAAATCCCTTCTTGCTTAATGCGATTATTTCACAGATAATTTGGAAGCAAATGGAATGATCTTATAGTGGATGCATTCTTGATTTTTAAATATAATTTAAAATATGTGTGTACATACATAATCTTTAAAGTCCATGCTCCACAATAAGAGAAAATATGGGAAAACATTGATACTTAGAAAGTATTTTCTTTAGATAATGCTTCATTGTATTTTTTAGTCAATTTTCATTATAAAAGTATAATTTCTTGCTAAAACAGCCACATTTTTGTTAAATGAATAACAATTCTATGATAGTACCTGGAAATACAATGCATTCTATTGTGGAAAATAATAAAGTATGTTCCAAAAACATTCTGGTACTTCAAATCCTCCAGACACAAATTAAGTTATTACAGTAATCACAGTTGGCTCACTGTCTTCAATTCCATTCATTCTTTTTTGATCACTTCTGTGATTGGAGTTCATCATAAAAGAAGAGCCCAAATCTGTATGTTGACAGTAAATACTTACCTTGGAACTGTCGATAGGGTGTCTCTGCATTAGGAGCTAGAGCAGCATGATTTTATAGCCTGAATATGAGTATATTACCTTCTGTTTTGATTATTTTTAGGATTGTGTGCATTGCTTTATGTCTTAATTATTTATATTTATATACTATTTAATCATTTGTGTGTGGGTGTGTGTGTGTGTGTGTGTGTGTGTGTGCATGTGTTGTATAGTAGGTTCCTCTGAATTGAAATAATCCCTCAAGGAAATTGTTGGAGGCTCTGGAGAATCAGGAGGTAAACAACATATTACATGTCTGGGAAAGCAGGATATGGAAGATTCTACAGGGCCTCTACACAACTTATAGAAGAAGTAAACAACTTCTGGGGAAGGGAACTCTGACCATCCCTGCTGTCAAGAAGAGATTCCTCAGACGAGTTGAACCAGTCAAGCTGCCTTCTTCTTGTGTAGAGAGCTCTAAGGGTATGACTTGCCCTGTGCTCGGTGGGCTTTTGATGATGCAACTGATTTTGAGTCATCTGTGCTCCTGCAAGTCACTTTTCATTCACACTCCTGGCTCTTGTTAATAACCCCACAAAAAACCCACTGGTTCATCAAATTGGATTTTATTCTAATCATTATTTGGTCTGTCGTGGGTTCCCTTTCTAGGGTTAGTAAGTGTGTGTGTGTGTGTGTGTGTGTGTGTGTGTGTGTGGTGTTGTATGTTTGGGTGGTATATGTGTGCACCATTGTGCACTCAAACAAAGGCTAGATGAAGATGCCTGGTTTCTTCAGCTCTCATCATATTGCCTAACTCTTTGAGACATGTGATTATCAACCAGAATCTCACCACTTTGCCTAGGTTGGCTGGCAAAGGAACTCAGAGGATCCACCTATGTCTGCTCCTTTAACACTGTAGTCATAGGCATGCCAGACCACACCTGGCTTTTACAGGGGTGCTGAGGATTTGAACTCTGGGAATTGGGAGAGTAGAACAGGCATACTGGTTAGCCTTATAGCCAGGCAGTGGTAACTCACACATATAATCCTGGTAGCCACACTAACTAAGAAAGAAATTGGGCGGTGCATGCCTTTAATCCCAGTGGTGCACACCTTTAATGCCAGAACTAGAGAGTGTTATAAAATGGAAGAAAACAGCTCTCAGCAGACACAGTCTCATTCTGAGATTCCTGGAGGCAGGATCGCTATTTTGAGGCTGAGGTTGAGGTAAGAGCCAAGGGCTGGCTGATTTGCTTTCCTGGTGTTCAGGTTGAACCCCAGTTTCTCTCTCAGAGCTTTTAATAATCATGCTTCAGGCCAGGGATCTCTTAAGTCCACCTGTCTGTGCCTACTTCCAGTACTGGGGTTACAGACACACACTGCCATGTACAGCATTTACTGAGGTTCTGGGGATTTTAGGCTTGGTCAACAGCTCTCAGACTTCAACATTTATTCTTCACATGAATTTACAATACATAATCAGATTAATAGGTTCTCTGGTGATGGCATATTCCTTTGTGAGACCATTGTAAAAGAGAAGTGTGTCTGTCCCCTTTTGTTTATTTTTGTTCTTTTGAGACAGTGTCTCATACAGTTCGGGCTTGCTCCAAACTCCTGATCCTCTTGCCCAAGTGCTCAGATTACAGACATGTACTACCATGCCTGGAGGGCAAGACATGTATTTTTAAGGCTGACATCTTTACTAAAGACAATAAAGCTTTCCACCCAGTTCTGAATGTATTCACTTTCAGGAAATGAGAACATAAACATAAGAGTTAAGAAGACAAGAAGGGCTATCCTAAATTGCAGAAATTTATTGAACAATATATCAGCTAAAATGAGATTATTTGGAATGAATTTTTTGAATTTCTTCTAATGAATAATTTATCCTAACAAGGAAAACCTTCATGAACCTTCTTGAAATCATGTTTAATTTCACTAACGTGTATCCTGCACATAATGAACTCAAATACTTTCCCTGTGATGTAACCTATAATAGACTGATATAACCTCATAATGGTAATTATCATTAACACAACTGTTCTGCATACCCAACTACCAAGTACTATGCACTCAGCTTGAAAATTGTCACCTAGCCCTCAAAATAGCAAAGCACAAGCTGAAGCAAAACAAGATACTTTTTAATTTATTATTCTTGAATGTGAAACAAACACAAAAGGTTTTAGTTCATCATGGATACTTAAAAATGTATTTATAGGCGATAAGGATATGTATGACTCAGTAGTTAGGAGCACTCGCTGCACCTCCAGAGGACATGGAATTGATTCCAAGCACCGACACGGTGGCTCATAACTGCCTGTAACTCCAGTTCTAGCAGACCAACACCCTCCTCTGGCCTTCATGGGTACTTGCACTAATGTGGTATACACATGAAGGCTCTGGAACACACACATAAACTTATGAAATAAACTAATGTTTCTCACACTTGGTTTTGTGAAGGTGGCACAACTGTGTCTCACTGCTGAAATAAATAAGTCACCTGAAACCTCTCAGTCTGCAGCACTAAAACTTTGCAGTAAAATCAGAGGATATAGAAAAAAATGAATGTGTATGTTTACTTATATTTTCTTAAGTTAAAAATCTTATAGGCAATACAATTTATTGGTTGAAAAATATTTCTTTTGACTTAGAAGCTGACTAAACGTTCCCATAATGAGGAGAAAATCCCTCCAGAAAGAAGTGAGATCTTTAGTGGTTTTATTCACACATGGAAAAGAACTGTTGACATGGCTGGATGCTGACATTGGCAGGGAGGTTTGGGTATTAAATTAAAACCATTCCAGGTATGTCAAAGCTGCATGCCAATGCAAATACTTCCTGCCTTCAGTGACTGGGTACTTTCCAGGTAGACGGAGAATTTCCTTGGGGTACAGAGTAATACTTCTAGGCACCCCTCTGTTTGCCTTTGAGGAGCAATCGTTTCAGATCAAAAGGGCTTCTTGGGATTTATTTTCTACTATTGGATTTAATGAACCCACACTTACCACAACTCATGTTCTGTTCCCTTCTCTAACTAACATTCTACGTGTCCGTGATTTCATATCCATATGATGTTGGATCAACCATGCTGGCCTTGGAGGTCTAGAAGATTCTCGAGGACAATCATGATACTTGCTTGCTACCACCATAGCACTAAATCACTATTAAACCACTATTAATTAGAAACATCTATGTTTTATCAAAGGGCAAGCAGCACAATTACCTGTAGCACTTTAGCTTTGCCACCAATTTTTGAAAGGTTTATTAGAAATCAGTTAAAAGAAACCTAGACAAAGAAGCCAGAACATGATAGCTACCATGTAAGAATTTCATTGCAACTCAAAAATTAGGACTGGATATTTGAACACCTTTGATTAAACTGAGAGTTTTAAGAAAAAATGTGTAAAGGTATGGCCACAATGCTAGGAATAGCAACAATGTAGGAATTGAAACAGGCCTCAGTAGCATCAAGGCTGAACTGTGATAAGATTGTGCTGGCTGACTCCAAGATGCAACACTAGAAGCTTTAGAAAGACATTTCTTGTTTCTCTCTACTAATAACTTTTACTCTGTGTACCTCAATATCTATTTGTGTTTCTTCTAGATTTTTTTAAAAACAAACTATTTAGCAACACTATATATATAGTGTATATATGTGCATATATATAAATAATTGGTGAGATATAAAAGGAATGAAAAAGAGTGAAAACTCATTCACAGAATTTGGTTCAAGTGCCTATCATATTATATCACGGCAAATAAATTCTGAGCCAAAGAGCTCTAGACAACTGTTTCTTCCCTCTTCTTCTTAGAATGAATTGTCTCTCTATGCTGTCATTAGGCATGTGAGCAAAATTTTTGTACCACACCTGAGATAATCTGGCCAACAAAATCACCTTCTTATCAGGTGTTTGGACTGGGGATCCCAAACAACTGTCAGGGTTTTGCAGAATGGCTCATGAGATGACATGAACTAGTTATGACTTTTCAAGAAGACAACAGAATACCCTAAAAATCACTCTTGGAAGTGTTAGTTAAGGTCAACACAGAGAGTACATGACAACTTTACTTAAAGCTTTAAATGATCTTTTATTGAATTAGTTATTCATCAGGAACATCTAATCATTATTCCTCACCAATCAGCATAAGTTATTCACAAGTCCTGTGCATGTGTGCCTTACAAATCAGTTTTAAATCAGTTGCTTAAGTTGTAACCACCACTGTTTAAACATACAAGAAAATTTTTGCAGTGGTTTAAAGGTTAAGAATATTAATATTAATTTCTGATATACTGACAGTGTGGTTCTAATGAGCCAGCATAACAAATTCATTCAATGAAATTAGCAAGGAGATCGCTTCAGCTTTCATCTCTTTCTAAGGAAATAGAGCCAAACGATTGTGCAAACCTAATGTTTGGTCATTTCCTGCCTTCTTCATACTAATTATGATATTTAGCAAATACAAATAAGTTCCTACAGTGACAGGTGCAGCTCCCAATTCTCTTAACTTTTGGTGTGTTTGCTATTGCTGTATGGACACATATCAAATACCCAGCACAAATGAGTAAGGTTTTAAGTGACACAGGAATATTCTATCTTTTCTGTGCATATCGTGGGAGAGCTCTTTCATAAGATATTTGACATATGAGGAGCAGTTTGTTTAGGGTTATCCTTGCTTGGACTACATAGCCGGAGAATTGCCTCAGTTTTTGTCTTGAGTCATTACAGAGGTTCATGAATGTATCATGGAAAACAATTAACCAACCTATACCTCAGGATAGAAAACCAATAGTTTGGGTTCCATTCAATAGTATCAACCAGGACAGTACCTGGCAGTGAGTCTGAGCTCCCTAGTACTTTCTAAAGAATACTAAGAGAAGAACCATGCTATAAAATGCAGGTGTTTTCTATGCTTTGGTACTATATCAACACCACAGAAGTTTGTTCTCACCAGTCTCTTATTTTAAAACAAGGGTACTGTGGCTCAATAAAGCTGAGCCATACCCTTAAGTTGGCCCAAGAGAACAATCCTGCAGCTGTGTTGCAATGATTCATGCTTGCTTCCACAGACATGCCCTTCCCACTCTGCCATGCATGCCTAAAACTTCTGAACTTTTCCTGGCTTGGTTTTGAGGAATTTGAACAAATTCCTGTCTGGTACATTTTGGGAAAGCAAAATTCTGCTTTTAAAAGTAGACAGACTAGGCCAATGGAAGGCCAAAGGAGGGGGGCGAATTCCTCTTTGTGCATTTGGACCAGTTATTTACTGTTCGTGCTGAGGGAGCATTTATCTGCCCCCTACTCTTTCTGTGTTTGTCAGATTACTAAAAAGGCAGTTGAACAGATTTTAGGTATCCTCTGAATTTTAATCAACTCTTAAGATTTAAAACCTAAAAGCAGCAAGATTTTTCTTTCATCAATCTGTTAGACAAGTCAAAACCAAAACAATATAAAGTTCAAAACTAATTGTTGTTTAGTTTTTGAATAGAACTTCTGGGAATTCGGTAGCAACAACAAGAATTCTGATTATTGTATCATGTTCTGTGGTACAAGTACAGTTACTTGTGAGGTGGAGTAAAAAATAAAGAAAATACTTTACAAAGATAAAGTTGGCTGTGGTTATAATAAAATGCTATTTTTGAACACATTCTAACTTACGTTGTCATGTCTTAAAAATGTAAAGCTCTGACAGACCTTTGCTTGTACATTGCCCCAAGACTTGTTTATCCCTTATTCCTTGGCATATGACTGCCCAGCGCAGGTTGGTGTTATATATTTTTTGGCATTTCCTATATAGAGGTAACCTTGAGACAAACGTCTTCCTAAAGTGAACAATTTCAGACTCATATACAGAAATCACCTTCTCTGACCCAGCAGCTGGAAAGAGCAACACCACAAATACTTGGGAAGGATTCCAGAGAATGGCGTACTGACACACAAGATGAGTTTAGGGGGGTCAACTGTCGTACAAGATGAGTTTCTCGGGCTGAGCTCAGGCATCTAGACTGTCCAGGCCAGTGAATCCAGACTACTGCATAGACAAAGTAGGTTATGGCCTTGACTCGGTCTCTCCAGTGTTTGATCCTCATGGAAATGTCAGTTGGGGGAGGAGAAGTATACTGTTATTATTTTCAAAGATCCTATAAATACAAGGGTCTGAATGAATAGTTCTGGGAAAGACAGCAAGGCAAATACACAATGACTTTCCACAACATAGCTCCCGTTTCCACAAAAATCACTCCATTCACTTGCTGTAAGTACGGACAAGCCTAACCACAGAAATTATATTCCACATAAACCCTTAACCCAAAGATGAATTCCCACCATAGATCTAAAATAACAATGCAATATTTACAACTTAATGTCATATAAAGACCCATTTAAGATTTCTTGCAATGTTAAAAAAAGAGACACTTTATACATGGGATCGATCATTAGTTTTTATGGATAACATTTTGGTTTCTTAACTAATGGCAAGATTCAAGACATGAAGTGATAAGTTATTTTTTCAATAAGAGTTATAGTTAGTCTCATTTCAAGGCTCTACAAACCTTGCCCAAAAAGTGTTATTTCTTATTGAAAAAATGTTAACATAAATAAAGTAGTGACAATAATACATCTGCAGACAAACAGGCATACACACACACAAACACACACACACAGCTGCTTTTACACACAAAATTCAAAAGTACCAAAAAAAAAAAAAAAACAAAGTCACGGAATCCACACATTCAGAAGGACCCTCAAGCCTGTTATTCTAGGCCAGGAAGTATGAGAGATTTTTGATTACTGGAACAGGAAGATTTTGAAAAACCACCGCAAATATTTTGAGCTCACAGCTATGCTCACAAAGATGGAGTGAGGCCTTCAGGAGTTAACCACAGCTGATCACAACATTCACTGGCCACTTCAGCTGACCACTCAGTTTGAGGAGAATTTGGCAAATTTGAACACTTTACTCTTGTAGGAAATATCCTTTTTTCAGCTGTTGCAGGCTTTGTATTTTTGACAAAGTGTCACTGACCCATTGCTGCACCAAAGTAAGTAACTTTCAAAGATTAAAATATGTGTCCCTTTCATTATTCAATGCTGAGTTTTAAAAATAAGCCTTGAAATCGTATACATATAAATAACTTTATATATACTGAGCAGATAATATTTATATATTTTGAATACATATGTATATATATACGAAATGACAAAGAAATAAAGGTCATGGGTTTGAAAGAAAGGGTTTATGGGAAAGAGTGGGGGAAGTGATGTAATTATATTTTAATTAAAAATTAAAAAGTAGGGGTTGGGGATTTAGCTCAGTGGTAGAGCGCTTGCCTAGCAAGCGCAAGGCCCTGGGTTCTGTCCTCAGCTTCAGAAAAAAAAAATTAAAAAGTAAATAAAAAAAATCATGATAATAATTTCAAATATAAATATGCTGCTTTAACTTAACATTTTCTCCTCATGTTCTTCTGGGAACAACCGTAACTTAAACATTCAAATCATTCAGGACAAACACTTGGGATAATTCTTCTCTTCACACACACACACACACACACACACACACACACACACACACACACACACACACATCATTGTTTATCAGTAAATCTCTCACAAGGAGCAGGCACAGCCATTCACAGTTCTTCCTCTGAGGCTTCTCCCTCACCCTTAGGTCTGAACCGCCATTATTTCTCTCACAGTAGGATACTGATGGCATCTTCTACTTGGTGGCTTCAGTTATCCTTTTTGTTGTGAGTGTTCCTTGTCTGGCACACTGGTGGGTTCTGACCAGTGTTTTTCCCTCCACTGGGAATGGCTCCTGTGCCATCCCAACTTATCTATAGGACAAGGCCAGGCCCTACACTAACCTGCCAGGCTCTTCCTGATGGGTCTCTTGCTGCCTTTCTGACTTCACATTCTGCTTTTCCTTCCTTGTTTCATTTGTATTAGAGCGGAGTATCCAACATGCTTTCTAAATCAGAGTCTTGGCACTACATGTTTTCTTTGTTTTGCACATTCTTTCTCCAGAGAACCTCCCGGCTTGCCCCTCCACAGTCACCACACATTTAATTAAAGGAAGAATTCCTGGCTAACCTTTATTGCAAATTTTCCTGGATTTAGAATCTCCTGGGAGATGCAGAACCCGTTAGGAAGTTTCCAGAGAACTACACTACTTGAAAGCAAGGATATTTGCCTATTTTTGCCTAGTCTGAACAAATAGAGTGTGTCCATAATAAATTATTGTTGAAAAGAGAATTAAAAATTTCCTCACATAATTGATTGGCCTTTAAGGACACTGACAGAAAATTAGTAAAGAAATACATTCCCGCATACTGTAAATGAAATAGTCACAAGCCCAACAGAAGACAAAACATTAATATATGGAGTGTGCCAAAGAAAAGTTCCATTCGTCACTAGATAGCTTCGGGACTCAGAAATAGTAAGCAAACATGAGAGCAAATATGAAATTTTTGGGCAAGGGCAAGACAATGTAAGAACAGGTGGCTTTTGCTAATGTGTTTTCTCTGTGACAGATGCTGTCTGCATCTACAGCTTGTGTAGTTCTATCACCTCCTGTAAAACTCAAGCATGCTACCTTATTGCAGGATAGTACCTCTCATTGCCAGCCCTGACTACAGAAACCGGGGGACCACTGAGGTCTCTGTTCTCTCTAATCCAACAAACACAAAGGTAGCAAGCAGGATCCTGAAGGAAGGGTCATAAATACAGTTTTCATTAGGATGCTTATAAAATCACACAGATTGTTTGTATTCAAGTTTTTAACCAAGAGTACACCCACTAGTCATGCAAACTTCCCATAGATGTGTGAAGGACAATGTTAGGGGATGCAATACAAATGCTACATCAAAGTTACCTCATCAAAGCCCTAAGGATAGACTTTGCTAATCGGAAGACAAGCCTTACAAATGAAAAGGGGAAAGGGAAATATAGCATTTTGAAGATTGAAACAATACAAAACTGTTATAATTTCTCTAATGTATTTGTTTAAATTACTTCATCACCATTAAATAAATTATAAAATTCTCAAAAACTTGCTGAAAATAAGAAATTGATTCATACAATTATTAAACTAGCAAGAAGACATGGTGGCTTTGACTGTGGGACAGAAAAAAATGTCAAATCATAACATGATCCTGAATAAAGAGTTCAGATTCTATGCAAATTTGAAAAAAGTGGAAATGGCCAAAGGTTTGCCTATCTTCCTTGAAAAGGCCTCAGTTCCAATCTGAATTACTCTCTTTTTGAAGATGTTTCTGAAAGGCTATTGGGTGGATGGATGGATGGTTAGATAGATGAATGGAGAGACAGACTATTGATAACATTGTTTTGAGAGAGGGTCTTATAGAATTCATGTAATTTCAACAAGATATATCATACTGTATCCTTTAGAAAACATGGGAATCTTTCCTGAGTGATAACAGATTTATATACAACAGATTTATATCCTAGTCTTAGCTGGATAGATTTATATCTGAAAAGTGAAAGGAATTTCTATTTTAATTTAAGATAAAAAATTAAAACTGTTCTAATTTGAAAGTGCATACCACTTGTAAGCATGAACTAAAACATCTAGCATTAACTTACTCTTAAAATTGATATTATTGGCAATGAATTATCAACTATAGTTATTAACATCAATTAAATAACAACGGACCTAATGGTGGTATTTTTTACATAATAGGTACAGAGACAGGGCAGCATGAACAGAAAAACGAGTTGTTACATCAGAAGGGAAATTGGAAGAACTCTTCCCTGGTGAGTACTCAGAGTCAGGTGCCCATCCTGCTTTTCTTCTTATTTAACATGTTCCTGGTCTGTTTCAAGTCCCCAAATCTCCCATGAAATCAGTGAGGGTGGAATCAAGCTTCTGCTTCCCTTCTTCCTTTTCTCCGTGCCATACTGTGTTGCATGCAGCTGATGTTGCCCAACACCCAAGTCACAGCTGCTCTGTCACTCCCAAAAGGAACAAATGGAACTGAATAGTTGGGGGGTTGGGTGGGTCAGCGATCATGTACTGAAAGTGATTCTTAAGGTGCAAATGATCTGCAAAACAGTGCTCGTCCAGTAAAAATAAAATATGTTCCTCCTCTTTGTCTCTTACAGACCAGTAAGCAGTCATGTTTGCCACAATGATTGGAAAGCAGGTGAAATTCTCTATTATACTATCCCTCTAAATTCAAATGAACTTTAATCTAATTGATCTGTATTCATTATCTTTAGGAGCCAAAAAAGAGGTACTCAGACATTTTATTTAAATCTTCAAGAGAAACATTCTGTTCAGCAAAACCTTCTAGATTTATTCTCTATCCGCAGGCAATACCGACACTGGCTATTTAGCTTGACAGAAATATGGGTGATTTCTCAAAATTGCATATTTATGCCCATGTTTTCAAATAATATTTCATTTTCATATTTACCTTCCCTGTCTTCTATCAGTGATGAATATATTACCTGAGGCCCAGTAAAGAAACATGTTTGTATTTTATAAATTCAAACACCAAATTTTTCTTGGATGAAACCATTAGCAATCTATCAGTTCTGTGATTTCCAGTAAAAAAAAAAAATACTAGTTAATACCTCTGCCCTTGAAACCCTTTTTAAAATGTTTTGCATATATTGCAAGAGGGAAATATGTTTACACTACATTTCCCTGTTTTTTTTTAATATCTTAAAAGGACTGGCTGAGTGATTTTAAAATGATGCCCTCCTGTATATTTCATGAAATGGATAGGGAAAAATTGCTTCATAGTTAGATGCACACAATTAAGTTAATTTTGGATGCTAAAAATAATGTTTTTATGGCATCTTGGACCTTTAAATGTCTCTTTATTTTTTAAATAAACTAAGCTAAAAGTACCTTGAATATTTAGCTTTAATTTTCACAGACATTTGTGAATATTTTATTGACACACAACTATTCAAGGCATTTCCTCCATTTAGGCTCCCTTAGGAATTTCTCAGTATCAAACAAGGTAAAATTTTTTGAGGGGATGTCAAATTGTTTTCTATTATAGACTGAAAGTGTTTCACCTAATATTTAGATTTTTTTGTTGATTATGAAGTTTATTTCCATTTGTTTTATTATGCAAACAAAAATATTTTAAAGGAAACATTATTTTGCTATAAATAACAGAGTTTGATGTGTGTAACTTGCACATATGAGGATCCACGGGATGACTTGAGGAGCCTCAAACAAGCTAACTTAGTTTGGAGATGCTGTGGAATTGAGGAAATTCAGTATTTTGTCCTAGTTACTCATTTGGTATTGGTTCCATAGTCTAGGTGTTAGAAGTGGCCATAATTACACTGCTGTGGGACAAAATCTTGTTCTTTGAGTCATAATCAGAAAATAAATTACTGAATTTATTCTGTAAATAAATTACAGAATTTATTTTAAATTCTGAACTTAAAAGATGTAATAATGTAAACAACTATGCTACATTTAGCTTCACTTTTAAAAAAAAAAAAACATAAAACCTATGATTTTGAGAATGTTTACTGTTATGTTGTTGTTCTTGTTATATGTTGTTAGGATTTCTGGAATGTGTATTTTTATTCATGCATTGAAACAAAGCATATTAAATAAACAAGACACATTTGTAAAAATTCATTTATTCCATAAAATAAGATCTGTGTACATATAACAACATACAAGTATTGGGAGACAAGGCTGAATTTAGGTGATTTTGAGAATGTGAATTTGAGTATAAAGAATTCTGTCAAATTATTATTTTCATCCGAAATTTGATGTTTGAAATTTAGGAAAATAAACTTTAGTGTGGGAGGTCCTTCTGTCTATGTGTTGCTTTTATTGGCTAATGAATAAAGAAACTGCCTTGGCCTAGTTGATAGGGCAGAACTTAGGGAGGTGGGGAAAACTGGACTGAATGCTGGGAGAAGGAAGGCGGATAGAGAGTCACCATGGAGCAGCTGCCAGAGTCAGACATGCTGAAACTTTGCCAGTAAGCCACTGTCATGTGGCGATACAGATTCATGGAGATGGATTAAACTAAGAAGTAAGAGTTAGCCAATAAGAAGCTAAAGCTAATGGGCCAAGCAGTTATTTAAATAATACAGTTTCTGTGTGATTGTTTCATGGCTGGGTGGCCAGGAACAATGAGCAGCCTCCATGCAGCAAAACCTTGCAATTTCTTCATTTTTAATCATTAATAATAACAAAAAATATGTGTGAGTGGCTTGCCTGGAAGTATGTTGGAGCAAGTGTGTGCCTGGTGCTCACTGAAAACAGAAAAGGACATCAGGTCCCCAGCACTGAAGTTATAGACTGTAGTAAACTACCTTGTGAAAGTCAAACCCTTTGGAAGAGCACGTGCTCTTACAGCTGAGTGGGCCATCTCTCCAGCCCTCAGTAACATTGCTTTTATTTACAAGATCAGGCCCCATCGGATGAATATCCAGTTCATCTCATTCAAAAGTATTTCGTTTTCTCAAACGTGAAGAAAACAAAATATCTGAGTGCTGTGTTATATTTTGATTGTGTTCTGACAAAGCTTGCTTGTGGTCAGAGGGGGGAGTTAGCCGCTAGCTAACTCTAGAGGTTTGGAGGACTGTAGAAAAAGGGACAGCAAGTGGGTAAGGCGGTGCTTAGACAAGATCTCAGCCCTTTGAGCTGGAGGAACAGCAGAGGGAGGAAGTCACTGGTGGCTGCTCCCCCACTTCTCTGATCTTTCAGGTTTTTACCCAGATATATGACTTCTGATTTTTATTGATAAAGATCAATTAGTGGGCTAGAGAGATGGCTCGGTGGCTAAGAGCACTGGCTGCTCTTCCAGTGGTCCCAAGTTCAATTCCCAGCAACCACATGGTGATTCACAACGATGTATAATGAGATCTGGTGCCCTCTTTTGTCATGCAGGTATACATGCAGGTAGAATACTGTGTATATAATAAATAAAAATTTTAAAAAATATTAATCAAATTAACACTTCCTCTGAGTATTTGCAATGTATATGTTCCTTCTATGCACTGCTGAGCTTTATAAGGACATTTTCATATAAGCATGTAATATGTTTTGTCCGTGTTCATCTCGTATTCCTCTATAGTCCATTCTCTCCCATCCTGTATCCCCCACGTGTTCTAGACAGCTCAGCTTCTACTATGTGGCAAAAGATGCATTCATGATTTTATGTGCCTGCATAAAGTCTAGGATTCACAAATGAGAGAAAACATGCAATGTTGGTCTTTCTGTATGCGCCTTAGTTAGCTTAATAGTTCTTTTTTTTTTAGGTTTTTTTTTTATTGAGAAAAGGAAAAAAAAACCAAGTTTCCGCCTCCTCCCAGCCTCCCACCTCCTCCCGCCCTCCCCCCACTCCTCTCCCCCTCCCTCTCCAGTCCAAAGAGCAGTCAGGGTGCCCTGCCCTGTGGTAAGTCTTAGGTCCTCCCCCCTCCGTCCATATCTTGGAAGGTGAACATCCAAACTGGCTAGGCGCCCACAAAGCCAGAAAATTAAGTAGGATCCCCCCTCCGTCCATATCTTGGAAGGTGAACATCCAAACTGGCTAGGCGCCCACAAAGCCAGAAAATTAAGTAGGATCAAAACCCCTTGCGGGGGTTTCTGTTCTCTTAGCATCTGTGGATTTGTAGACTAATGTTTGTCTTTGAAACTGATTCAAAACCAAAGACCCTAAAACCAAATTATTTGTATTTCCCCACAACAGTCACTGCGTTCTATTCTTTCTGCTCATTCCAGTCCTCACTTCTGTGTGATAAGAATACTTCTCCTGATAGGTTCCAGCTTCTGCCTCCTGTTAATACAGTGTCTACTCTATGATTAAATTCTACCTTCAGGCTATCAATGTCCAACAGTAAAGCAAATCTGTGTGAATGTGATTTGAAAAACCCATGTGAAATCCCTGGTTCTTGAAATTATAACCTACTAAAATTAAATGAGAAAAATTACAAGTAAAATCCACTCTGCAAAACTTATCCTTGCTAATATTTGATTTTGGTTTAGGATAGCATTCTATCCTACATTGCTCTTTTGAAGAAAAATTTAAAATTCTGGGACATATCCTATTTGAAATAATTTGGTTTTTTTTGGCTTTTCATTGTTTAGAAGCCCGAGGTAGCAGAAAATGCTACACAGTAGAGGGCTTGTTGCATGCTATTATTTCTAGCAATAAAAAAAGTCTGGTCCTTCATAGAAAAATGTTAGGCTGGGAATGAATAAGTACCCTATTTTTATATCTACTAGATGGCCTACTGTGTTCAAGACATCAATTACCAGGAATGGACCATTACCTGTCCATTCTGGTTCCTGGAATCTGTCTCAGGAGGATGTGTGTTATTGACAGAAGTTGGTTTCCAGAGCTCACCTCCTTTTTTTCTGTTATAGGCTCAGGATTGCTCATTATTACTTTTGTCTTTACACGGAATAAAGCTGTCAAAACTTCTTTTCTGAGTATAACTCTTCCTTTTTTATTTGATTCAAATGTTTTCTTAGTAACAATCTCTTGGCACATTTCTTCTCCACTTTGACAGTACTCTGCCAGTGTTAAAAGAAAGGGCATCTGAAAAATTCCAGTGTGTAGAGCAAGGATGCTAGTTTGTCAGTCACAAGTGTAAGCTCTTGGACCATTTGACAGGATGGATCAACGGCATGGTAAAACCATATGATTATTATCATCGTCCATACTACACCATTTTTTTGTGCATGGGCCAAATTCTTATTTAGACCATGGCTTCTTCTTGGAAATATTCCAATTTTAGGAAAAAGGAAAATAAACAAAACAGACAAGCATCTCTGGGATGCTGAAGAGAGATATGAATAAGACAAAAGTTTCTGAGAAGCAAGTGGACCAATTGTATGGACTGGCAGTTAACGGGAAATTATCAATTGATTTTACAATGCACATATATTTAAATGTTTGATCTCTTATAACATCAATAGTTACTTGAAATATATAAAAAATTCCCCTCACATCCATTAGATTAGAAATTAAAATTAGTTAATATTCAATAATTCCAACTTCTCACTTTAGTTTCTCCTCTTTTATATAGTTAAGAATCCAAACTTAGAGAATGATGTTGTCCACTGTGGACTAAGTCTTCCCACAGCCATATACATGAGACAATTTCCCACAGACATGTCAACAGCTCAACCTTATAGAACCTTATAGATAAATGTCACTAAGACTCTCTTCCAGCTGATTCTAGGTTTGATTGTAAAGTTGACAATCAAAACCTACCAGCACGCATTGCTTTCTCAAGTATCTAAGCTTGTGTTCTGCCATTTTGTCATAGACTGATGGAATTATTGCTGAGGATCACATGTACATTGAATAAAGAGAATAACCAGTTGGATTAAATACTTACAGGATGTATAATTATATAAAATTTGGTTCACTATTAATTTAATTTGAAAATTATTTTTAAAGACTTTTATTACATTGATTGATTTGTGTGTAGTGTGTGTGTGTGTGTGTGTGTGTGTGTGTGGGTGTGTGTGGGTGGGTGGGTGTGTGTCACGGCACATGTGTGGAGGCCAAAGAACAATTTGTGGGAGTTAGTTCTCTCCTTCCACCACGTGAGTTTTGGAAATCAAACTCAGGTCGTCAGGCTTTGCAGCAAGCATTGCTGCAGGCATTGTTACATATTGAGCCATCTTGCTGGTCTGTATTCTGAGCATTCCGATTGCATGACAACTGTTAGGTAGATCAGTAAATTATAAATACAGAACTTATTATTATGCCATAAGTATTCAAATCTAATGCAAGTAAATAAAACTGATATCAATAAGCAATATTTTAATGGACTCCTCTTTGACAAAAAGGAAAAGAAGTACTAGAGTAGCAATACTAGAATATTTTAAATAGCTTACATAATCCTTATAGGATATATTTTGTTCTTTACCAACTTTTTATTTGGTGTTTTATTTATTTTAGCTATAATTTCAATTTTTAACTATATTTTGCAATAATCATTACATTTGCTATCCTTTTCCTTAAAGGATTAACTCTCTATAAACCTCAGTTACTGCCAAAATGTTTCCTCCCCACCCATTCATGGTTTTATAATAGCATAAATTTCTACGGGTGAGATCAACTATCAAAAGACATAAAACTTCCTCATGTAAGAGTACAGACTATATGGATAAATTAATAAATTTGTTGATTTCACAATGTATGTCAAACACATGTCTGAATGCTGATGAACTGTAGCTATAACAAACAGACTTGGGTATTGTGAACCCACGTAGAGGGATTCTTTTCTTTCTTACACTCAGCACAGTGCAGGCCATGAAGTCATATATATTCTCTTCCCATCCCCCCCCCCATGCAATGAAGTAGGCTCCGAATTCACAGCTATTCATAATTCTTTGCACCTGTTGCACACAGTCTGCTGCTGCCTTGACCCTCTATCCTCTCAGATTCTCGGGGGCCCAGGGTTCTCCCACACTCTGTGCAAAGACTCAGTTCTTATTTTCCCCACTAGCTGCCCCTGTCCTTCCTTCACCATCCAGCCAGTGCTCTCTAATTTCTGAATCTGTTTTTCTTCTCAGCCTTTGCAGACTAATCACAGACAGCTGCAAGCTAAT
The DNA here is from genome assembly GCF_000317375.1 of Microtus ochrogaster. NCBI lineage: Eukaryota > Metazoa > Chordata > Mammalia > Rodentia > Cricetidae > Microtus > Microtus ochrogaster. The sequence continues at coordinate 35,010,753 of NC_022019.1, forward strand.
TAGCCCCTCCAGGTGTCTTCCTATAGGTTAAAATGAAATGTGGCTAGGACACAGGATGATGTGAACGCAGTCCTGTCTCATCCATTACTTTGCATTACTTTGACACAATTTGTGTTCCTGCTGGCACCATCTGATCTAATCGTACGAAGGTTTATAAAAGCCAGCTACACTGACACCAAAAATTAACTCATGGCCTTTCTTTTAATCCAAGGAGAAGAAAACATTTGTTCTTACCAGAACTACTTCTATCTAAACAATCTAAATAGCTAATGGAGAAGACAATACAGGAGAGATTGAGGGGTGAGAGGCAGCAGGATACAGGTATAATGAAATGTGAAAGAGAGTCAATAGACAAACACAATATAGTTTTGAGAGATCACGGAGAAGCCTGTGTGAAGGTTGACCTTGATTGTCAACTTGGTTGAGTTCAGAAACACCTGGAGAGACTAATGAAGCCTATCTCTGGGTGTGTCTGCGAGGGTAGTTTTGGAGGATTAACTGAGGGAAGTTCTGCCCTGACTTTGGAAAACACTATGCAATGTGCAGGAGGCCTGGGTGAAGTAAAGGAGCAGCCATAGATGATCTCTTTCTTCTTTCATGCCATCGAGAAGAAATATGCTCTCTTATATATATATTTATATTTTAAAATATATAAAGTAGGACTATAAAATGCTAATTTTAAACCACTAGATGCTGCAAATACATATTATAATAGTAAACGCATAGTATTACCTTCCCCATCTCCACTCTGCACATGCCATTCATTATCTGCTAAAACCTCCTTCCAGCCACTGTATGTTCTAACCCATTCAACAGGGACTCCCGACCAGCTGCAGAATAGCAGCGAGTGGCTTCCCCATCATCAGTTACATCTGCAGCATGTGTCTACCAACCTCTTCTTTTTTTAACATTTAGAATAGTACTTGAACATCTAACTTCAGTTAAATAAGTCCGTGATCTCATTTGATAATCTAGAACCCAAACTTCCTGCTTTAAAAACCCTGTGCTTGCAACCCATTTCAAACAGGATGATAACCTTCACCTCATTCTTCCTAAGCGGTTTTCAAAACTATTGTTCTTGTGTTCAAATGTTTTGGATTCTGAGATATGATTATCCTAGTTCTTTCTTCCCTATATATCTTTTATAAAAATCAATAATTAATTGCAGTGGTAACACTAGGCATAATGACGAATGCAGAAAAAATAACCTTTTGGTACTTTCTCTAAAAGCAATATAAATAAATCTCAATTATATGTTTTACAAATTACTCTTGAGTTTGGTGTATTTATATAAATGCAATAGAAACATACTAAAAACACAGACATATAATCAATTTCTATTTTCTCTCCTCTTATAAAGTTCATACCTGGTATCATGTAGAACACCATGAAATATAGTTTAACAACATTGAAATCCAAGGATTAGCCTTTTAGCAGCAACATCAAGAAAGTTCTATTTACAGTCTATTAAGATTTGATTCAAGCCGGGCGGTGGTGGCGCACGCCTTTAATCCCAGCACTTGGGAGGCAGAGGCAGGTGGATCTCTGTGAGTTCGAGACTGGTCTACAAGAGCTAGTTCCAGGACAGGCTCCAAAACCACAGAGAAACCCTGTCTCAAAAAAACAAAAAAAACAAAAAAAAAAAAAGATTTGATTCAAGATAATTTGTTCTTACCATATTTTATACTCATATTTCATTTCAGGTGTACTATGAGATAAATTACCATAATAATAGAATTTCAACCACATCATACATCAGAACTGAAGCGTTAGTCTTGTGTGTGAGGATTCCTTGTCCTTATTTTGTGAGATATACAGGTGTTCTGCTGTAGGAATTCCTACTGTCAGTAACGTTTAAGTTACCCGCCACCTTGGCATGGCCTCTTATACTATATATACCGATGTAAAGCATGCATCCAGCCTCTTCCTGCTGTGGGATTAGGTTGTTGTTCCCCGTTCTCTGTGATCTGTGAGTCTACCCCTAAATAAATAACCCTCTATTATACTCAATTCTGAGCTAGTGTGGGATTTCTTTTCAGCGTCCTTCTTTAGTGTTCCCAGCACCGAATACTCTTGTGATGAAAGCAATCACTGGAGCTTCTCATTAGTATTTAATATAAATGATTTATGACATTTATGAATAGATGACTCCATCTTATGATCAATACTCCCAGAGTCAAAGAAGGAAAAATTCATAAAATAAATAACAGTCTTAAAATTACTTGCAGAAATAGATTAAGTTTAAATACAGTGACAATTGTTGGCTTCTAGATTTTTGTGAAATAGGAAACTCTATCATATGGTCAAATGAAATGAACAATAAATTCCATATGACTACAATGTCAGAAATAAAATTGAGGGCATATTAAAACATAAGAATTTGGAGACATTATTTGTAAAACTGACCTTAAAAGATGTGTTTTACAGTGCCACTTCTGCATTATAGTGTCAGAGAGTTATAGCTGTGCCACTTAGTTAAACATCTTAATAAATTAAGACCTTCACAGATCTTTCCTGAAGTTCATAGTACACAATTATGGAGCTTCCACAGACTGATGCACACCTCTCTATAACCATGGAATCTCCCATTATTGTTTTGCACATCAAAATCAAGAAAAAATCTTAGCTTCCAAAAGAACACAGCCCTCATTCATTACTGAAAATTATTTCAATACCAAGTATCAAAGTATAAAATTCTTGTGTAGAACCCATTTTGGCTTTAATAATTAAATACATGCACCTGGAATGGATTTATAATAAACCGAGTGATGCTAAATAAGTAGAAGATACTAATTCTGTCATGTAAGCAATAGCATATTTCAGCACTTAACAAAGAAGATGAAGAGAAATAGAGATGTTAGCACTTCGTGTTTGTAGATTAGCATTTCCCCGCTATGGCTTACACAGACTGGACATATTCATAGTATTTAATTAGCTGTTTTTGTTCCCGTTACTTCTCAGCTCCTGTAGTCACAGATGTCCCATGCTGCATGTTTTGAGACTTACCTTGGTTGCTATGGTTAGCTACTATTGGAAGAAAGTCAAATCTTATTTGTTTTAGAATCAGCAACCCTAAATCTTATTCATTCAGCAAATACTTTAAATATTACAAATGAAAGATAGCCTAAAATGAGATCATTAACTCTATATAGACATATAATTAATTACAAAGAGTCTGTATATCACAGCCTACATAGCAAAATATATTATAACATATGCATAGAATTAAAATTTGCATTTGTTTCTTTTATACTACTAATACTTAATGAAATATTGCACAATTATACTTTTTATTTCATAAAATAACATTATAAAATAGAAAATGAAAATATATTTTACTAGTAAGACAGACCTATCTCATTAAAGCCACTGTAGCCCAGCTCTTGCCTGCTAAGTCCCAGGTCTTCCAGGTCCATGCATTTAAATCCTGGGGGGCACTGATAGCCCTCTTCCAGCTCTGGGGAGCAGTGTGTATCTGGAATAGCTAAGCTATTCCAGGTCACATTCCTGTGGACAATACATGAAAGTGTTAGAAATTTTGATAGTTGTAAGTATTTATTGGAATAATTAATTATTCAATCTTTATCAACAACTGCTGTATATAGACACAAATTGAGCTTTGTCATTTGTAAGTGACATTCACAAGAAGTAAACATTCTCAAATGATAATTGATTTATTTCCCTAGAGCATCTTAATATAATATTACTATATTCTTTTGTGTTTTTGTTGTTGTTGTTGTTCTTATTTGCCAGTTTCTTTGATTTTTGTTCCAATGAGAAAAAGAAAGAAAGGGCATGGAGTTGGACAGTTGAGAAAGATGAGAGAATCTGGAAGAACTTGTAGGAGGGGAAACTGTCAACACAATACATTGTATGAAAACAATTTCAACATATATATATATGTATATATATATATAATTTTTTATTAAAAAAGAAGACTGCAATAAGCCAATGCATAGAGATGTGAATTTGTATGGGAGCTTGTCATTCAGAAAGCTCCTATACTACTAAGCAAACATTTTATTATTCCTCTACTTTCAGCTAATATTAGGTGATGAAGGACTTTTTTGCATATTAAAAATTGGGATTCTTATAAATGATATTAGACTTTTTGGTATGTTCATTCTTGTGCCTTTTAAAAAGAGAACCAGACAAATAAGAAGAAGAAAGTCTATGATTTTGGTAAGAGAAAAACTTAGGAGATGGTTTACTGATAGCTCTAAGAAAACTAAAGATTTTTAGATGGACAGTGAACTATTTCTTCATCTTCTTGTGGACGGGCTAAAAATTAATTTGTATATGGATTTGTCTTTGTGATGGATTTCTTCATAAATTCTAAAGTTATCACTAGAATGGGATTGAAGTTCTCATGCCCTCAAAAATGAGTCAATGTGCCATGTGAGGTCATTTATGTTGACTGTGCAGAGGGCATAGTGTGGGCTACATAACTCTGCAAACCTTCTGGACTAGGATTTTGTTGTGGATATTGCCCACTGTGTTAATGCTTCTGAGATTTCCTAAGTTCCTTAAATTTACCTTAAGCTTATTACAAAATCGAGAAAGTAATTTCTTCTTGGATAACATATTTTTCCTTTAATAAATTTTCTATCATCTATTTATCTATCAATCTATCATTTATATATCTATTGATCTATCTATTATCTAACATTATCTATATATCATTTTCTGTCTGTCTATCACCTATCTATCATCTATCTATCTATCTATCTATCATCTATCTATCTATCTATCTATCTATCTATCTATCTATCTATCTATCTATCATCTATCTATCA
>NC_022019.1:35015648-35017050 GCF_000317375.1 Microtus ochrogaster
TCTATCTATCTATCTATCTATCTATCTATCTATCATCTATCTATCATCTATCTATCTATCTATCATCTATCTATCTATCAATCATCTATCTATCTATGATCTATCTATCATTCCGTCTCTAATTTCATTTTAAAAATATCCTTCAGATCTCACAAAAGAAAAAGGAGGCTCTAACTGTGAAAATTACTACTTGATTGAGTCAGAAAATATGGTTTGATGCAGAAACATTACTTATTTCTTTCACATCACATTCTCATTTGTAGACAAATGATTCATCCTTCTGTGCGTCTAATCTGATGCTATTTTGGATTTGACACCTACAAAGTCAGTGCAGGATGGGAAATGGCCCACAGGGGTTTAGAGTGAGGGTTTTTTAAAGCTTTATCACAGCTCCCCATTTGCTGGTCATGTGATAAATAGGTTCTAAGATCTCTAAATTCGGTTTCTTCATCTGAGAGACAGGAAGGCAATTCTGATGGGAAAGGAACAGAGTAGCTAGGAGCCTAGAATTTCATATTATACTTAATTAACTGTGTCTTTAAAATGATTACATAATTACAATAAAAATATAACATAAATCTCATCATATGAACATATTATAATAAAGATTGGGGCACATAATCCTAGAAGCATTTTTTTTATAGACCTGAACTGAGAGACTGTGTATATGACTTAGTTTGTCATTATTTGTATTCAAGAAAGGCAGGGTGAAGGTCAGAGATGAAAAATGGATGAGCTGGACCAAACCTTTATAATTTCAGATTTAAAAATTAACAGCTTCTGGTCTACAGAGCTAGTTCCAGGACAGGCTCCAAAGCCACAGAGAAACCCTGTCTCGAAAAACCAAAAAAAAAAAAAAAAAAAAAAAAATTAACAGCAATGCTAGAGAGTGCTTTGTGTCTATACAGAAAGTTTGTTGAAATATCACTTTTCAGTCATTTGGAAAAGAATCTGGGCTTGAGCAGGTCTGTGTGTACATTCTGGATCAGCTCTCCAGCATGTGTAAAACTTCTCTGAGCCTCCATTTCTTCATCTGGAAGATGGCATTTCCTTCCACAATGAGGGTGAAAATATATGGGCTCAATTATATTATTCAGGATATAAAATGGGCACTGATTTAGTTGTCAATAACCATCATTGTCAGTCATTTGATATATGGCAACTGCAGATGATAACTGTAGCTCACATGCCTTTTCCCTAGCTGCCCAATTTCAGGAATGGCACATCCAATTCACCTCCTTTGCAGAGCATTTGAGTTTACATATTTATAATTACACATAAGTAACATGTTGATTATTCAAGATGTATAAGAGGCTAGGTATACACTCTGCCATTTTATGTGAAGGTCTTGATCATGGGGTCATTTACCTATCTATATATATTTCTTTTTTTTTTTTTTTTT
>NC_022019.1:35017150-35025805 GCF_000317375.1 Microtus ochrogaster
GTAGACCAGGCTGGTCTCGAACTCACAGAGATCCGCCTGCCTCTGCCTCCCGAGTGCTGGGATTAAAGGCGTGCGCCACCACCGCCCGGCTATATTTCTAACCAATCTATAGGGCAACCTGAAGTCAAAGCATTATAATCACCAAGTTAGGAATACATTATGTTGCATATTCATTTTCTGAATACATGAATGTGTCTTTCAACCATTATACACAATAACTACATAAATAAATTCTTTAATTTAAAGAATTTAAGTGCCTTTGTGTTTGTGTTTACTTTATTTCATTGCTATACCTACACATTGGCATGGATTTTTAGTGTTTTAAATTCTCGGATTTAATAGGGTCCATGTTTCAAAACAAGTACTGGAATCCCTCTGAGTATTTAATTGTTTTTCCAAAGGCTTTAATTATCCTCCAGGCATATGCTTTTCTTTTCGTTTCTTCCCTGGATTCTTAACAGAATATCCTATTTACAAATAACACCATGTAGGAATTTAAGATCTAAGAATTTTTTTCTGAGATTATTGCTAAAATTGTTTAAAACAGCAACACCAAATAATACATCAGAACTTTTGAGTTTTATGTTTTTAACTCAAGCATTAATCTTAGCAGCACAGAACATTAAGCTGTGTATGTTAAAAACCAAGAATTATCATTTCACCTCAGTGGCAACCACTTTGAGCAGTGACACTAAACTTTTTAGCCTAGGATTCCTCTCTGTAAAATGAGAAACTTTACAATTATTTTAAAAATGGTATGGCTTTAGCCCACTTCCACTTAAAAGAAGATAGGGCTATGCGGAGTCAGAGTGAAACCAGGTGCCCTGTTGTGGTTTCCTTTCAATTGCTGTGATGAAACACCCCGACAAAAATCAACTTGGGGTGTATTTGGTTAAAAACTCTAGGTTATAGTCTATCCCAAGGAGAAGTTCTGGCAAGAACTCAAAACAGCTAGTCACATCACATCTACATTAAAGAGCAGAGAGACAACATATGCATTCTTGATGCCTGCTCACCTACCTAGTTTCTTTCATTCTTTTGTATTCTAAAGCCCCTTATCTACGGAATGGTGCTGCCTAAAGTAGGTTGGATTAGTCAACACTCAAGATAATCCTCCACAGACATGCCTACAGGCCAACCTCATCTAAATAAATCCTCATTGGAATTTTCTCTTCCTAGGTGACTGTCTTGATTAAACAATAAAAGCTAATGGCCACAGGTGTCACAGGCATTATTTAACAACCTCAAAGCCAAATGCAGAGTTGAAGGCTTTACATGTTTACATTGCTCATTGTCTTTGGCTGGAGGAATATGCACTTGCCATAGTGTGCCTACGCAGGGGAGAGACAGTCAATTCACTCCTGACACCATGTAAAGCATATGGATGGAATTCAAATCATTAGGCTCCGCATCAAGCAGGCCAGTTCCATTAGTTATCCATTCAGCAATCTGTTCAAATTTTTCTCTTTCTGACTTTCAATGTTATCTTTCTCCAAGGATGTCAAACGACTATCACTGCTAATTATAATTTTCATGTTGACCTTCTGTCTTCACTGTAACCAATGAGCTCAGTTTTATTCTTGCCCCCTTTAGAAATTGTTCATCTTTGGTTCTTAGCAGGGCCACTTGTTGAATGTCTCCTCCTGTACCACACTGCATATGAGGGAATGAAGCATCTGGGAAGTTATTCTCCTCTTGAGGACTTTGCTGTTCATTGTGAATTATAGGACAATAAAGGAGGGGACACAGCATACAGCTGCTTTCATAGCCATGGTAGTCTCGAGGAGGTTCTCAAGCCCAGCTTAGAAATCCTACATATAAGAATGAGGCAGGGCATGGTGGGTAATGGAAAAACCTTGATGTGAGTTTCATGAAAGTATCAATAGGCAGTAGTCCTGGCAAGAGATGTGTGTTCTGGGGTATGGGAATTGAAAGACACTATGTGCACAGCAGAGAGAAAGGGGAATTAGAGGGAAGCAGGTAGAGGAGAAACTTATCAACTATTCACTGACAACTGTAGTTCTTCAGTGTTTTCTCAACTCAAGAAGCTATTTAAATATAATTTCTCGCACTCAAGCAGTTGTACCATTCCAAGTCATGTTCAATCACAATGCAGAGATTTACCAAGTGAAGAAGAGAGAAAGAAACATACTTTCCTCAAGCTGGGACAGTGGAACTGGTGCACTAATAACTGATTGTAACTTCTCTCTAATTGATTAAAAAAAAAAGGCCCAGAAGGTGAGAACCCACTGTTTTGCATATCGGGCTGTCACAAAATTTACTTACTAGGTTTTCAAAACATATACTTATGATGAGCTCTTACTGATAACTATTTGGTTTATGTTGATAGCACTTTGACTCCCTTAAGACCTAAAGATAGACAGGAAAATGTTAACTGCTTTAATTTAATTTAATTTTATTAGTTTATGTGCACAGGTGTTTGGCCTTCATGTGTATTTGTGCACCAAGTGTGTGCCTATTGCCTTCCAAGGTCAGAAGATGTGGTATCAGATTTCCTGGAAATGGAGTTGCAGATGGGTGTGAGCTGCAACATGGGTGCTAGGCGTTGAACCTGGTTCCTCTGGAAGAGCAGCCAGTGCTCTTAACAGCTGAGCTTATCTCTCCAGCCCTAATGTTAACTTCTTAGTTTCCCAAATCAAACTTACTTTCTAAGACATTCACAGAGGCCAAACTGCATGTATTTTCGAAGCTGAAAATTCCTGAGAAGTTAAAGACACAAAGGAAATATCTAATACAATGAATTCATAAGCAACAAAGAATACTAAAGCTTAGGGGCTTTTTGTTATTTATTGTATCAGTAAGGCTTCCTTTATATTTACCTTGTGAGTTCTAAAAAAATCAAAAAAAGCAGAACATAATTATAATAAGTTCATGTGAAAGAACTATATACATGTGCACATCCACATGCATACATGCATACGTACGCACATATACACACACTTCTGCACCAAATCCAATTGTGAATATGTATTCTGATAAATCACATCATATTTGTCTTGTTCTTGGGGTAGGAAAAAAAGGATATTTCTGTTTTTCTGACAGCTGAGCTCTGAAAATGAAGGTGATCTCTGTCATTTACATGGGCCTACTAGAAGTTCATTTCAGAGTCCCAGTTCATTTCAGAGACTCATCTGGCTTCCTGTTCACATCTACTTAGTCTCCCCTTCAGGGGATTAATTTAAAAACTCTCTCTGAACTGGCCTGGCTCATACTCATGGTGGAAGCTTTAGAAAACTAATCCCACCCTGGACAGCAAGGTTCTTATTTGCAGAGATAAATTATTTATTGAATGTGATGTTTGGAAACTTTTAATGGAGCTGTCTAGACTTAGTGAGACTGCAAAGCAAGATAAGTTATATGAGTAGGAAATAATAGTGACATTATCTCTTCTTAATAAATAAGCAGGTGTGTCACATTTGTAGGAAACTGTTCTTTCCTCTTAAACTGAATGTTTGACATGAGTTTTTCAAATTTTTATTCATTCTTAAATAGCCTAGTAAGTAAAGCTATGGTAAAAGTAGAGTGTTTCCTCAAGTGTTTTTACTATGATATATAAACTACAACATATTACTTTAAAATATTTATTAGTTTTCTTATACCTTGGCACAGCTGATGTCCTAAACAACTCTGCCATTCCCCATGTTTGCTTTCTACCGCACTATTGGCTACTGTGCTGATTTAGAAAAGACAGGGTGCGTAATGGGAGCAAGGAGGCTGTAGCTGAGTCATGATCACATAAGAAGAAGCCATGAACAAATCAAAGCATAAGTAAAGCATCAGGATGAAGTCCGCAAGCAGACCATCAAGCTGGCAACGTACACCTGCCTTTCAGCTACAAGGCAGCCTGCCCTTCGTGACCTAGCCAAACAGCCGCTCTTCTGCTTTTGCTTTGAGAACTATATGCAGGATGAGTCTTGATAAAAACACAAAGCCGTCAGAATGGCTAAAATGAAAAACACCAATGATAGCCTTTGCTGGAGAGGGTGTGGAGAAAGGGGTACACTCATCCATTGCTGGTGGGAATGCAAACTTGTGCAACCACTCTGGAAAGCAGTGTGGCGGTTCCTCAGGAAATTCGGGATCAACCTACCCCTGGACCCAGCAATACCGCTCTTGGGAATATACCCAAGAGAGGCCCTATCATACAACAAAAGTATATGCTCAACTATGTTCATAGCAGCATTGTTTGTAATAGCCAGAACCTGGAAACAACCTAGATGCCCTTCAATGGAAGAATGGATGAAGAAAGTATGGAATATATACATATTAGAGTATTACTCAGCAATAAAAAACAAGGAATTCTTGAAGTTTGCGTACAAATGGATGGAAATAGAAAACACTATCCTGAGTGAGGTAAGCCAGACCCAAAAAGAGGAACATGGGATGTACTCACTCATATTTGGTTTCTAGCCATAAATAAAGGACAGTGAGCTTATAATTCACGATCCTAGAGAAGCTAAATTAGAAGGTGAATCCAAAGACAAACATATAGGCATCCTCCTGAATATTAACCTTCATCAGGCGATAAAAGGAGACAGAGACCCACATTGGAGCACCGGACAGAAATCTCAAGATCCAAATCAGGAGCAGAAGGAGGGGGAGCACGAGCAAGGAACTCAGGACCGCGAGGGGTACACCCACACACTGAGACAATGGTAATGATCTTTCGGGGATTCACCAAGACCAACTAGCCTGGGTCTGAAAAAGCATGGGATAAAACCGGACTTACATAGCAGACAAGGAGGACTACTGAGAACTCAAGAACAGTGGCAATGGGTTTTGATCCTACTGTACATACTGGCTTTGGGGGAGCCTAGGCAGTTTGGATGCTCAACTTACTAAACCTGGATGGAGGTGGGCGGTCCTTGGACTTCCCACAGGTCAGGGAATCCTGATTGTTCTTCAAGCTGTTGAGGGAGAGGGACTTGATCGGGGGAGGGGGAGGAAAATGGGAGGCGGTGGCGGGGAGGAGGCAGAAATCCTTAATAAATAAATAAATTTTAAAAAAAAAACACAAAGCCTGTGAAAATGAGGCTCTAGCTTTATTATTTTTTCTATTTTTCCCTTCTGTCCATTAATGATTATCTTTTGTGCTTGCTTCAGTAGCACACGTACTAAATCTGGAATGATTCAGGAAGATTAACATGGCCTCTGCACAACGATATCATACAAGCTTGTGACATGAAGCCTTCCATGTGCTACAAGAAGTCATGCTTCTTAAATGGAATTTATAAGTAATTTAATTTTGTTCTTTAGTTTAGCTAAATTCTATATGGACCAGAAATATCAAACTTCCTCAAATCCAACTTCACATTTTTTTTCCAGCACAACTATTTAATGATAATGTATAAAACACTGCCAGGTTCTATAAGCTGCACCAAGGAAGGGCAATCCTTCCAGACTTCTTAGAATACTATAAGAAGTCATTAGTAATTTCCCTGAAACAGTAGAGATAAGGGAGAATTGCCCTAGCTATCTGCAGAGCATGGCACCTTACCTCCTCCACTAAATGAACCAACCAGCACAAATAAGCACCTAAACTCTTGGTTGAATTCTGCCCTCTCTATGAAAAGCTTTATATATTTTACACGTACATTTACTTGCTCTAAAGCTATTCTAATCACCTCACTCCTGGGAATAAGATTTCATTATTTTATATGAAGCCATGACTACATTTTTTTCATTTCTCAGGGGTGATAGTAGGGTGTCAGGTAAGTGTTCATCTTTTCTACTTTACCTGCCGCTCGGTCTTTGCAGGTTCCTCTTCAGCTTGCGGCAGATGTCTGCCGTCGCATTTGGCACTTTGCAGCACCTGTTTCTGCCACAGGCCATTGCCCTTTTCAACTTTCTTTAGGAAATGAGCTGTTTTGCTTAGTCAAATCTCATTACTCTTTCCGTAATTGCCTTAGATTGCAGTTCATTATCAAAGAATCTCAGCCTTGACTGGTAATGCTGCTGAGGACATGGCTAAGGGGTCCTTCTATATGCTTTAAAGAAATGCATGTCATTTAGAAGTAAAGGTGCACGCAACTAATTACCTCACTCCTTATCCTTTTTGCCTCACAGATCAAACAAGATACATTTCATAGCTCAGTGGTGAGACCTAAGACACATAGCCTTCTGTTAGAAAGCTGCCCCGTTATCAAGAAGACAGTATGTAAAAGTTAATTAGTCTAAAGTCAGAAAAAAATGTGGAAAAATAGTGAATATGAAGCTAGAGATCCTCACAGCCCTCAGCAACACTTACACTTCAAGCATAACCATAGCTCTTGCTTGACTAAGATATGTTTTATTAGATAAAATGAGTAAATACTGTTTTTGTATGGATACTTGTGTGTATGCATGCCCACATGTGTGGGGGCATATATGAGTGCTTGTGTGTGTGCGTGTGAATGTGTGTGTCTGTGTATGTTGACATTGGGACTCTTCCTTGATTGTATTCTACCTTATTTGTTGAACGGGGTCTCTAACTTGAACTAGGAGCTTTCCAGTATAGCTAGTCAGTCTATCCAGCTTACTCTGGGAATCCCTGTCTGTGTGCTGAGATCAAGGGTATACCACCATGAGTGTCTGGCATAATTGTGGGTTCTAGGGCCCAGAACTCTCGTCATATTTGTATGCAAGGGTTTTATCTATGGAGCCATCTCCCAAGATCAATATTAATGTTATTTTTAATTGACAAAGTATAGCTGTGTTTTATTTTTAGCACAATATCACACACACACACACACACACACACACACACAACATATGTAAAGCGTGAGTGAATCAAGCAAATCAAACTATTTAATCAAGCCATCATGTTCAGTAATGTTTTTGTAGTGATCTATTTGAAATCTATTTTCCAATTATTTTGAACTATAGCCTACATTGTGACCGACTCTGGTCATGTTGCTGAGGATGAGTTTTCAAAGCTTATGCTTCCCATCTGGCTAGGATTTTGTATTCTTTATCATCAGTTCCCCCTTCCTTCTCTCTGCTAACCACCAACCTCTGATAAGCATCATCTTCCTTGCCACTTTCATAGACCAACTTTTCTAGATTCCATACATAAATGATACTATAAAGTCCTTGTCTGTCCATGGCTTTTCTCAGTTAACATCACGCTCTGTAGTTTATGTCACTGCCAATGAAACGGAATTTTTTTTTGCAACTGAACCTTCTGCAAGCTTTTATGAAGTTCCCTGTGATGTCTTCTAGCTTCAGGATAATGGGGGTGAAATGGAGCCAGTTATCCCTGTCCCTCACTCCGATAGCTATTATCTCTCACCCACATGATATTTTTCAGTACTTTCTTATACAACTATAGAATAATCTAGATATACCCAACAGTCTAATTTTAGAGAAAAAATAATAACTACAAATTTTCTTTCCTGTGTTTGTCTCTTCCCTCACCCACATAACCAACTCTCCTATTCCTGACTCTCTTCAATTTCCCTGCCCTACATGCTTAATAATTCATTGATGTTCTCTGCTTTAAAAATATATTTTCTATTTTTGGCCATTTTTCTCTCTCATGTTTAGTGATTTACTTTTCTTTATTTGCTTATGTTCACTTTCTTGTCAGTTTGGGATAAATTACCATTATCTGTCTAATTAAAATATTCTATCTACCATGCCTTATATAAACAATTAATGAGTATTAATTCTTTGCTAGAATCCTAGAATTATGGGTAAGGAGAAGACTAAAAGACATAATTTATCCAGTTAAACCTTGGTTAAGCATTGCCTTATTGACCTTGCAAAATAATGAGAAAATAAGACAGGGATGAAGAAGAAAGAAGAAAGAGAAAACTGTAGAAGAAGTATAAAGAGGAAAAATAGGAGGCAGAACTCTGGGTACCACTGGCAAGATATCCACCTTGAAGTCAACTCCATCCATTTCAAACAACTAAGTGTTGAATAAAAGCTTTATAAAGAAGAGTCATAGAGGATGAAAATGACTAAAACCCATTATGTACATGAATGAAAATTTTAAAGAACGCTAAATAAATAAATATCCAAATACTGTAATCTTTAGTAGTAAAATAAAAAATAGTAAAAATAAAAAGCTTGATACTTTCCAGTGCATTATGAATAAATAAAAAAGTTGTTTAAAAACTGAAAATAACAACACATAAGAAAGAAAAGTTCATTTCCCAACAACAAGCATAAGTGCAAAAGGAGCACATGGTAGGGACAGCAGGAGAGTGGCTAGCAACAGGGAGATGTGAACAGGATCGGGCATCCAGGATCCACATGAGGTGGAAGCCAGAGCCCCCAGTCTGAAAGATCAAAAGCTGAAAAGACCTCACGTGCAAAGCCGTAGTGTATCTAGAAGGAGTTAAAGTTCAGCACCAGGAGATAGTCAGTGAATCCATAGAACACCATGGAGACCATAGGAAAGATCCATCTGCAGACTTACAATTCACATACGAGAAGGTGGCACCAGACTCAGCCTTTCTATCCCACAAACAGTATATAGGAGTTCCAGTTCTTACTGCTATGAGGAACAAAATACATTTCATGTCTACTGCTTGGTTTATTCCTCATATAAGTGTGTGTGTGTGTGTGTGTGTGTGTGTGTGTGTGTGTGTGTGTGTGTGTGTATAAAACAGTGGGATTCAAGCTGCCCATTAGGGTCTCTGGCCAACT
>NC_022019.1:35025905-35028542 GCF_000317375.1 Microtus ochrogaster
GTGTGTGTGTGTGTGTGTGTGTGTGTGTATAAAACAGTGGGATTCAAGCTGCCCATTAGGGTCTCTGGCCAACTGTGACAAACTCACTTATTTCCATATTCCTTCTTAATTTTAGCTCCTCTCAATGAGCTTAATCCCATCCTTACCAATCGGGCCTTACAGTTTAGTGGCTCAGGTGGGGTTGACATTTGCTTCCTTTTATTGACAGTCTATGAAAGAATTGACGCACATCTAATTTTAAATAGCTACAGGAAAATATCAATTGTTAATTAGACAAAAGCTGGCTAAACAAAAATAGATTATTTTAGATTTCAAAATCTAATTGCTATTGTGAAAGGAAACTGAAAGGTCGTTTTTTGATTCACTACATACTCTGCCTCAAAAATTGACCCAGAAACTGTTAGAAATTTATGAATATAGAAAGGACAGTTCATCAGAAAGACAAGGACACTTTGTGTTCATTTATTTACTCTAGTTTACAGCTAGAAAAAGAAAAAAAACTGACAGAGATAAAAGGAAAGAAAGGAAATTCCTGTCATGTTAAGAAAACATAGTGATGTTATTTCATAGTTTGATAAAAAACTATCAGGGAAAAAAATAAGGAAAAATCCTGGAACATCACCAGTTAACCAGACCAAAGCATTGATAAAATTACAGGCAATAATTGAGAATTTTCTAATTCTCATGCAGTGATAATTTAGACCATATACTACTGCTCAAAATGATCCTTAATGAAACTCTTGCAGGGATTATTATCTAATCTTAATAGAATAAAATTACATAGCAACATAAAGTATTGCTTTTAAAAATTCTCTCATTCAAAAACACTTCTACACAACTTTCATGACAAGAAAAATGAAAAAATTATATTAAGCAATGATTCAAATACAAAATATCAAATTTTGAAAATGTACTTAGAGGGGTACTCCTAAGGAAGGGTATGTCTTTAAGACTTTGTATTTAAAAAGAGAAATTATTGGCCGGGCGGTGGTGGCGCACGCCTTTAATCCCAGCACTCAGGAGGCAGAGGCAGGCAGATCTCTGTGAGTTCGAGACCAGCCTGGTCTACAGAGCTAATTCCAGGATAGGCTCCAAAGCCACAGAGAAACCCTGTCTCGAAAAACCAAAAAAAATAAAATAAAATAAAATAAAAATAAAAATAAAAAGAGAAATTATTAAAAGTCAGTGACATGTTTCATCTGAAGAAACAAGAGAATAAAGCTCTAGAAAACCAACTGTGGCAAGAAGCAGTAGTAAGAGAACAAAAGAACCGGGAAAGTAAATTAACAGCAGAGAACATTGAAGAAACTCTGTAGCTTCTTCCATGTGTGTGGGAAAAGATGCATAAAACTAGAAAGAGTGGCCTAAAGGAAATGAAAATATAAATCACTAACATCAGGACTGAGACATGTCTGATTTCAACAACTACTAGAAGGACAACCAGGAAGTATTTTATAAACATTAGACTAGTGTTAACAAGCTACAAAAATAAGTATGTTCTTTGGAAAACAAAATTTGGCACGCCCTACAGAAAAAAAACCAAATATTAACACGTTAGTTATAATTAAGTCATAATGTGAAAGTCTCCGCATCACTGCCAACACCACTACAAAAAAAAACAAATTAAGATGCAGAGAGTTTCGTTTATGAATTTTATAAAGAAGAAAGGAACATGTTTATTAATCTCATTTATTAAGTATGAGTGTTCATCTTACTGTATGGGCCACACTAGTTTGGCTCTATGGGTTATAAATGAACAGACTATGGGAAGTTGGGAGGTTATGGCTTTAGAGGGGCAGCTGGCAGGAATAAATAAATATTCAAAAAATATTTCAAAATATTAATAAATCAAACAATAATAAAAGTATTTAGAAAATAAAGTAGGAAGAAATATTTCTCATTTTTCTGTAAAGACAATATTTCCTAAAAACTCATGTCTCTTTTGAGCAGAGATGTAATAATGAGCCTCCATAAGTATAAACATAATTTATTTATACATACTATTTATACTCATATGTAATTACATACAAGCTTTTACATGTCAACAAAGACTCAATAAAATGATTAAATAAAAATTAATAGAATTGTGATAGTGGAGAAAATAATGTACTCATAAAGCCAAAGTTTAATTATAAAAATTACCCTTTGTGGCTATTTTGGAGGAATAAAAATGGAGAGAAAATTAGGATTTAGTTTTTTATCATTTTTAAAATCAGTTTTAAAGTAATCAGCTTCATAATAAATTTCATGTTCATATAGATTATTACGCCCTGTCTCAATAACAAACAAACTAAAGTGAAATTCTTATGAAGTTATATTAAGAGGTAGAAAAGAGCCCCCTTTGTCACCGCTCACACGCACAGAAGGTGTGGTGTGCACACACACGCCTATGAACCCAGGACAAACTTGTAAGTCCTTGTGATATGCATGTATACTAAATAAAGGTAAAAAAGGGCTGGCAAGATGGCCCAGAAGGTACAAACACCTAGTACCAAACCAGATCATCCGACTTCCGTCCCTAGAATCCATGTTATGGGAGGACAGGACTGACTAGAACTAACACCCCAGGCTGTTCTCTAATACCTATAGGCATGCCATGGCATAGGCATAGCCCCCCCACATGTAAATAAAAAATAA